>NC_050534.1:1456064-1460818 GCF_002922805.2 Oryzias melastigma
AGTGGCCTGTGTTTTTCCACATCAAGCCTGCTGAGACACGCTCTCAAGACAACATGCTAATACTTGACACGTGAAAGAATGCCTGGACAGTGTTGTAAGGTTTCAATTGTTCAGATTTACTTTTTGCAACTGAAGGTATCTCCTCAAGAGCAAGAGAAAACCCGTAGCTATAAAGTTGTAGCTTTTGTGGCTTTGCAAAAACGGGAAGGGTTCTTTATCAGTGATTTTGTGGGTGTGTTGGAGGAGGATTGTAGCCAGAGTACAAACGAAATCTTTATCTGCTGTTGTCGTGGCTTTCTCGTTACATAGAAATGTACATGCGTCTGAGAGCTGTGATTCATTTGTGATATGTTTTATAGCTTGTATCATTCATTGCTCAGTGTATGTTCTGTGTTACCATGTAATATATGCAGGAAAATGTAAAGAAAAGTGAATTCCTCAAAGTAGCTAAAAGTATTTGAGCTCCAAGTTAACCTATACATACATTATTAGAAGCTTATAGATGTATTGCAACAAAACTTTAAATACGACGTCATCCTTGCCCTAAAAATTAGCTCTGTACAACGACTGATTCGTATAAGTACTGATAACATAAAAGCACCCTACACTCAAGTCAGAAAAAAGGAAGAATGGCGACACCTAGTGGCTTCCATGTGTCATTTCATTTTGAAAAAATAATGTGTTGGTACTTTTGGTTAATCTGTTTTCTATGTCAGATATTTGAGCGAAAATATACGTACAAGGTTTACTCTACTGTGAGAGTGGTTTAGCATATAGAATACCATTATTTTATTGCAGTTGCATACATAGATTAAAAACAAAATAGATTCAGCACCAATGTTGTAATGTTTATATTCAGTAGAAGTAGAAAAGTATATCAAAAGACAGACAGTACTATGCTTAATTTGGCTTTTTTGCATTTTTTATTCAATTAAATCTTCTGCAGCAAATTGACTGTATAATCGTACAGTCAATGCTGCAGCAGGATTTCATTTAGCAAAGTGTCTATTTTATTTTGAAAGGAACTGTCAAAAGTACAAAATTAAAATAGCTATTTATAGAAAAGCACACTACAATTATAAATCAACTGTTGAACATATTTGAAAGCTATATTTTATGAATGAATCGTAAAAATGGGCCTTTGTGGTTTCCGTAACTGGCCCAATTGGTTCTTTCAGCCTAAAAGGTTACAGACTAACTGTTTACAAAAATAAATCCCTGTTGTGTCGTCCATGGATTTTTGTTAGTTGGTCAGATACTGAACCAAGAAGGTTTGCTTATGTCAAATTCAGAATCCCTCCAGAATTTTAGCTTTCTAGTGATATTTAAGAGTACACAATTGTTTTTGATACAATTCCCACAGGTTCATTTTAGATAATAAAAAATAAACCCTACATTAATTATACTGCTTTAACCGTATTTTAATTGTAGATATGGAAATTACAAAGAAAAGATACACCAATAAATATATCTGAAATCAAATCTTTTTCAGTTCCTTCTGCTGCAAAGTTTTTTTGGTATTCAACCATGGAGCGCTTTAACTGCGAAAGAGCAAATACCACTACCTATAAATACTGTATTCTTAAAAAATTGAAAGAAGTTTCATATAAAATATTACATTAAATTTATCCAGTCAAAGATACATTAAGGGGATTTAGGATTAACACAGATGAGTCTTGTGTTTTTTTGTCACTCGAGTAGAGAGACAATTTTTCATTTATCCTTTTAGAGTTTGGTGTGATGTTGAAGACTTTATAATAACAAAAATGAAAGTTAATATTTGAATATTTTTGTCATGTTGTATTTGATATGGTTTATCAAGAATTTCATTTTTGTTATTCAATTGTTTATTATTTTGGGGAAATACTATATTCACAAATGTAAATGGTCAAATTCACAACCGTTTTTATTTTATCTGGACCCTAAATCATATTATAAAACAATATAACACATGGAAAATCTGAGGCTTCAAGAATATTTAATATTTTAAAAGAACTCAATAAAGTTTATGGGGAGGTAATGCATTCTATATGATGTCTATGTTGCAGACTCATGTTTAAAAAAAGAACAATGGCGACATCTAGCGGTTACTTTGAGGAATTGCATTAGCAACGCGTATGTGCGGCGTGCTGCCGCTGAGGGGCGCTAAAGAGCAGGATCGTGGAAAGGAGGAGGCGCCACCGCCGCTCCGCTGCAGGTCTCCTCGGTGAGCTAACTAAAGTCCATCAACAAGCTAGTTAGCGGTGCGTCGCGGTGGACATTATCAAACGTTCATAAACACTAGAATAGGATGGAGCATTTACTTTAGGATCCTGACGCGCCTGGAGAGTTATTCCAAATCCACGGACCCTTTCGGGTGGAAGTAATTAGCTTCTTCATTCATGCAGTCGGGGATGCACGGGGGAGTTTGAGCTCTGAGTGGCGGGCGAGCACAGCCATCAGCTCACGGGGACAACACGGCTCAGTCACCGGTATGGTCCTTTTCTGTTGTTGTTGATAGCATGCTAAAAATATAACACTGAAAATAATCATCTACGATGAAGCCATATAGTAGATTTATAGTTGAACGTTCTCAGCATCTGTGTTCACTGTTACTCACCGGAAACCGTTAATTGAAATTTTAAAAAATAAAAGCCGAAACTGCTAGCATCTTGTTATAGTGGTTTGTTTTTGTTATATTTATAGAAACAGAAATAAGTTAAACATCAATGTTAGAAAACTGAATTTCAAATTTTGACGCTGTGAACATGTTGAATTTATTGTTGTTTATGAAGGTGTTTTCATGCTATCTGCTGCAGAGTAGCGCCATGGTGGTTCCGGATAGTGCCGGTGTGGTCTCTCCTCCCGACAATGGGGGTCCAGCACAGAGCGCTGAGGCCGGGGACAGGGGCCAAGACCTGGCGGGGGTGGAGCTGGAAGAGGTGCGAAAGCTGCAGGAACTTGTCCGCAGGCTGGAGATCCAGAACGAGAGCCTGCGGAACAGAGGAGGAGGCAAGACCAGAGGCTCCAACAGCAACTTGAACGCTGCTCCCGTCAACATCAACGACAGGCTGGCCTGTGAGGAGCTGACCAACTCCCATCTCAGGTTGGAGGAGCACAGCAGCACAGACTTGGAGCTGTCGCCGCCTCAGGACTGCTGCAGCAGCAGCAGCAGTGGGGAAGAGATGTCCCCTTTGCCTGCAGCCAGCAGACTGGGGGAAGAAGAGGAGGATGAGGAAGAAGATCCAGCTCTGTGTGGAGATTTTCTAACTCTCACCTGCAGCAATGGAGGGGGCCAAATCCAGACACCTGAGAGCCCCTCTCAGGCTAGTAATGAATCAGAGACGCTTGCAGAGAGTGACTCAGGAGTGGACCAAAGTGCGCTGGATGAAGTGGATGTCCTAGATTTGGAGGATGGATGCGCAGATGCAGAGGATGACGACAGTTGGTGGGTCTCTCTTTTTTATTTTTCCCACTAATCCAATGGAAACTATGTGATGGGGGACATATATAAAGAAAATAGTACTACCACAAACTATTATATTAATAGTCGATGAATCACCGATTATTTTTTTCTGATTAGTCGACTAATTGGGTCATGCGCAAACTGGATGTAAAGCTAACATCCTAACCATCATTAGCTTTAAACTAACTAAAAAATAGATGTATAGCATTACCTGCGATAATGCTAGTGGGAATGACGTAAACTGAATTTGGTCGCTGAAGATGCTGAAATAGATAGCTAAAAACGCTAAAGCTGATAGCTAAAATATTATTTAAATCCCAAATTAGCCTAAAAAATGAAAATAACCCTAACTTTGCCAAAGCAGCTAGCATGCAGCTGGGATATTAGCTAAAGTCCAAATTAGCCTAAAAACCTAAATTAGCCAAAATAGCTAGCATGCAGCTGAAATATTAACTAAACTCCAAATTAGCCTAAAAAAATACAATAAAAATCCTAAATTAGCCAAAACAGCTAGCATGTAGCTTTAAAATGAGCCTAAAAACTTAAAATGAGCCTAAACAACCTTAATAAATGTCAAAATAGTCCAAAAAGCTAAGATAATGCCATTATAACTTTCAACTTTACTACACTCTGACTCTAGAGAACATAAAGTAACGACTAATCGACTATTAAATTAGTTGTCGATTTTTTTAATAGTCAATTAGTCGACAATTAGTCGACTAATCATGGCAGCCCTAAAAGAAAATAAGCATTTCTGAGTGGGTGTACGCTATTGGGAGAAAGTGTAAACAGATGGATGACGGTAAGTGGGGGCGGGCTTACTTGGCGTCAATAGATGCCCACAACATCATTTCGGATTAACTAATGCTGCTCTGCAGGAACCATATCCTAGAAAATGGCTGATTTTTTTCTCTTGTTTTGGCTAAAAAACACACAATTTTAATTAATAAACACCTAAGATATGATCAGAGTGGGACTAAACCCTCATCAAACCTTTAAATAGCTAATAAATGTTCGTTTATGCGGTACAGCAGTGAGCAGGAGCCACCTTCAAGCCAAACGCATATAAAGTTTCTGGCTTGCATTTGTAGGTAAATCATCCCCTCTAACCAAATGACTCATTTGTTGCTTTTCTTATGAAGCCTTGGTATTAAAATTAGTAACTTCCCCACAGGGCAGTGACTGCATAACGTTCGGCCATGTGAGACTGCAGCAGATCACTTTCTTTAATCCAAAAGAAAACAGGTGTTGAAACTTGGCAAACAGGAACTCTACTTGGACTTGGAAGGAGGGAAAAAAAAAAACTATT
>NC_050534.1:1460918-1462893 GCF_002922805.2 Oryzias melastigma
CACCTCTCTAGCTCCACCTCCACCTCTCTATCCACACCTCTCTAACTCCTCCTCCACCTCTCTAACTCCACCTCCACCTCTCTAATTCCTCCTCCACCTCTCTAACTCCACCTCCACCTCTCTAACTCCACCTCTCTAACTCCTCCTCCACCTCTCTAACTCCACCTCCACCTCTCTAAATTCTCCTCCACCTCTTTAACTCCACCTCCACCTCTCTAACTCCACCTCTCTAACTCCTCCTCCACCTCTCTAGCTCCACCTCCACCTAATACCTGCTCTCGCTACATTTACAACATTTGACCCAATGTGCTAAGGCAACCATCCCCCCGCCCCCAAACTATGTTTTTCTAATGAATTGAACTCAGAACAGGACTCAGCTGTGATGGCTCTACACAAGATTTTTTTCTTAAGAAATAAGGATATTATTTAATAAAGTTTCACCTTTATACCATTTTATATCATTAGTTTTATCAAAACTATTTTTATCACCAAATCTAAACCTGTTCTGAGTGGAAACCTTGTGAATCAAATCATGAAATGACATTTTCTGGGATTAAACCCCGCCCCTCATCCAGACCACTGGCGTGGAGAAAGGGTTAGAGCGTGTCCCAGGCCTGCTCCTGTTCTGGGAGTATGGGGTCATGGCTGCTGCTGGGGGCTGCTTGATCTCTGTACAAACAGCCAGAGTGTCTTTGTCTGATTTTGTTTCTCATTTTTACTGTCAAACTCTTCATGCTGTGGTTCTTAGCTCCTAGTCAGTAAAGGTTCACTCCCACTTTTCTGTTCACGAGTGAGGGAAGGGTGGAGCTCGTGATGGAGCAGCGGGTCAGCAGCTCGGCTCTGGTCCCGGTCCATCTCTGATCATGTTTGTGGGTCCTCCTGCAGGTGGACAGTGAAAGGCTGGAGGAGACCCGGCTGATAGAGACGGATGAGTCCCATCGCAGCGAGCACACCGTCTTCATCACACCCCCAGAGCTGCCCCCCTTGCTTGAGGGGGAGGAGCACCCTCTGTGCTACAGGTAGAAACCGCAGAGGAGCCTGATGCTTCATTTCCAAGGATGGAAGCTCAGGAAGCTGGCTCAGGCCAGCAGCTTTCAATACATGTCAAGTGAATATTCTAAGACTTGAAAAGTTTACTTTTACATAGAACTAAAGCATTTAAAGTTTTAATTTTTAAGAGAATATCCATCCATCCATGTTCAGAACTATGCTGTTATTCATTAGTCCACTAGTCGGCTAATCACTAATTATTTTTCAGATTTTCACGCATGCACAAAGTGGGTGTAAATCACACATTTAACTAACTTTAAACTAACTAAAAATAAAGGCAATTATAATGATACTTTATTAAACTTTTAATGAAGCATGCAGCCTCTATTCTTCATCAGTTTCTGGGATTAAAACAAGATTAGCTCAAATGAGAGAGATCAGGAATATGCTTTCCATCAAACTCATTTTGACAGATGCCCCGGCCCTCTAGATGACTTAACAATTTAATATCATTTTTATATATAAAGGGTATTTAGGGTCAAAGGTCACCTGTCAAAATGAGTTTGATGTAAAGTATATTCCTGATCTCTCTAATGAGGTCAGCATCTGAAACAAGGAACTATTTTTCACTAAAGATAAAGTTTTGGTCACACAGACTCAAAAATAAAAAGGTGCATTTTTTGGTGCTGAAATCTCACAACTTTGTTCAACTCTGAACACGCTGACCCAATATAATATAAATCAACGACTAATTGACTATTAAATCAGTTGTTGACTATTTTAAAAGTCAATTAGTCCTTGATTAGTCGAATAATCGTGGCAGCTCTAGTAGATTATGCTATTGTCCCAACAATGTGCCGGCATGGCATGTTCATAGTCTTCTGAAGACGTAAACTTCCTGTTTATGTGGGTTTAGAAAGCGTTATCATCCTCAAAATAAACCAATCAGAAGAAAGCCAACACAGCTCTACCCCATAGACTGTAT
>NC_050534.1:1463974-1466461 GCF_002922805.2 Oryzias melastigma
CTTTTCTAACCCTAACCATAACCGTAATCCTAACCTTAACCAGGAACGACGTCATTTAGAAAAGAGCCGGAGGATTTCTGACCACATGGTCAAAACAAAACCTAAAAAGCCATTCTCCCGAGCCGCCGTTATTGAAGATGTTTACATCCTGCGGTCTCGTGGTAGAGGCGTGGAAAGAGGCGGACGGTTGCAATAATCTCACTCCTGATTGGCGACAGTACTTCCTGTAGATTCCATGACTCAGCTATGACTCAGACCAATCGCTGAAGATTGTTTGCAAATGGCGGTATCCGTTTCAGGAAGTGACGGTGAAAGCGGCGGCCTACTTTCTCGAGGAGAGGAAGTAATGCATTTCCAATGGGGGACCTCATTGCTCGCTCAGTCGATTATTTTTACAGTCTATGCTCTACCCAACGTTGACAAAAATGGACTCTCTGAGCAGAGCCAGAAGCCCCGAGAACTCACATGTTAACATGTTTTGTGTGCACGCTCACTGAGGTTCTGCTAGCGTGAACACATCACTCGTGCCTGAGGGACCAGCTCACGCACGTGGAAGTAGACAGTCTCTCGCATGAGACTTTTTCTGCTCGCGGAGGATTAAACACGAGCGCGCAGAAGCAGAGAAGCGCTTGGGGGGGTCTGAATTGTCCACGAGGGGGTGTCTTATTTCTGTGTGGAAATTTGACTAATAAATAACGGCATGCTGGACCCACTGATTCCCTTTAACCCTTTAACACCTCCACATCTCTGTATTTTATTTCGCTCCGTCTAACTGTGCCTGGCTGCCTTCAGCTCGTCCTGGATTTGGGTCATGTGACTGTTTCCTGTCGAGAGCTGTAACACCAAAACCAACTATTACCTGTGCATTTGGATCCCTGAAGGCGACTTGTCTTCTGTTCTTCAGGTACGATGGCTTTCCTGTGCTGAGCCTGGACCTCTTTGACCCTGTAGCCCCCACCCCGGACGGCCTGCAAGCACCCCGCCTGGCTGCCAGGCACAGCTGCCCCACCAGCCCCGCCCCAATGTTCAGACGCACCAAACAGGTCGGCTCACCCAGCACATGACCCCCCCGCACATTTACCTGCAGGAACGTAAAGGTTCATGCTGGAACAGCCTCTTTGTTTCAGATCTCAGGTGATCACATGAGGAGCGTCCTGCACAGATGAGGAGTTTTTCCTAAACCTTCACAATGACCTGTTTCTCATCCCGCTGAGCTCCAGACATCCTTTATTGTGGAACAGCTGCTGTGCTATTCTGCTCTTTTACATGGCCTAGAAATAAGAAAAGCAACAACTAATCCAACTGTTTTAGCATTTGGTATTATTCACACAGACACCCTCAGACTCTGCAGGTTTATGTTGATAAACTTTTGCGATGATAAAGTAGATAAAAGTGATGATTACTTTTTTTATAGTAAACGGCACAAGATGTGTTTCCAGCAGATGTGTGGTTCAGATACAACTGATCAACTGATCAAATGTTCTGACCAACATAAAAGTTCTTGTGGGTTGTTAATAATTAAAAAAGCTCCAGAGTAATTCTACTAAATTCTATGTTTCTGTTTTCTCTGCAGGAGATCCGGTCGGCCCAGAAGATCGCTAAGAAATACTCCTCCATCCCTCAGCTGTGGTCCAAGTGTCTGCTGCGCCACTGCTACGGGCTGTGGTTCATCTGTCTGCCCGCGTACGTGAAGGTGTGCCACTCCAAGGTGCGGGCGCTCCGCACTGCCTATGATGTCCTCAGGAAGATGCAGACAAAGAAGCTGCAGCCCCCTGATGAGGTGTGTTCATGTGCTTTTGCTCAGATGTAGCTGTAGAACACACAGTGACTTCCTCTATCCCTGTAGGTCTGCTATAGGGTGCTCATGCAGCTGTGCGGTCAGTACGGACAGCCAGTGCTGGCTGTCAGAGTACTGTTTGAGATGAAGAAGGCTGGAGTCCACCCCAACGCCATCACCTACGGCTACTACAACAAGGTACCTGTGATGCTGAGGATGGTGCTGTTGCACACTGAGTGTCTGTTGCTGGTTGTGTCTGTGGTGTTTCTGGGACCAGAGCGGCCATCTCAGAACGGTCTTTCCTCGCACACCTTCAGGTCTGTCTGCACCAGCTGAGCATCTATAGGTGCTCTCAGAGTTTTCTCTAAATAATCATGAACGGTCACGCTAGGAAAAAAGCAAATCTGACAGAAAATGGATGCTTTAATATGTATGCTTTAATCATTGAGTTGAGAAAAATATAGGGGGGAATATAAATGCAGCAGGATCAAAATAATCGTTCTGTAAAACATGAAAAATTATGGAGGGCGGGGCTAAAATGAGGAGGGAGGGTCTCTATCTTTGTTATTCTGCATCAGGACGACCCCAGTTCCCCACAGAGGAACAACCTCTACGTAGTGCTGGGCGATGTGGAAAAACTTTGCATAAAGAAATACATTTTGTGGACTTCAGTTCAGCATTTAACACTGTGATCCCGGACAAGCTGATAC
>NC_050534.1:1468454-1484810 GCF_002922805.2 Oryzias melastigma
AAGTGACGAGGTTCGGACTATTTAAAGATATATTTGGAATAAAAATTAGGTTATAAATGATAGAAGAGGAATGGCACGATAGACTCTTTTCTATCGGCCACACAGAATGAATCGTCATATCGCCCAGCACTAGCTCTAAGTCCTGGACACAGTTTGCTGTTTGTCACTGCATGTGTGCACAATGAGTTCCAGATTAACCCTTTAACACTGGAGCTCCAGTGTTTATGTTCTTTCATTTATTGTAATGTTTTAATTGTTAACACGATCAATGTAATTCCAGCAGATTGTGAAGGAGAAAGCGGTAAACTTTAACTCGTGTTAACGGTTGAATAGTTACAGTTTGGTAAAGATTTTGTGTTTAAGCGTCACCGGTGAGGCCTCAGGTGTTAAAGGGTTAAGGACTTCTTCTAAACCATTTCCAGTTTGCTGTTTTAGTGTTTATTGTTGTTTTGTCTTGTTTTTTGCAGCTAAAAAAAAACACACGTTTCCAGAAATTGCTTGTAATTTCTTTCAGAAAATGCAGATTTTAGTTTAATGCATTGGTAATTATGTATTTTTTTCAGATCAGAGAAAAAGCGCAAAGTTCTTTAACCAAAATGAAAATCGTTTGCTTGCTCATCTTTACATAAGAAAACTCTTCTTACTGTCTGTTGCATCACAGACAGACTGAAAGCTGGACAGCAGATCTGCCAGTGGAGTCCAGTGGGCCTGGTTCTGATCCTTCTTTGTGCAGATGTCAGCAAAAAATGTTTTTTTGGTTTTGATGCCGCTGCTCACGCTGACTCTGATGAAAATGAACTTGTGGAGATTTAAAGTGGAGCAGAGTTCTCTTTCATCCAGACTCAGAGCTGAAGCTGGACCTCAGTTCTGACCGTGATCCTCTTCCTCCCCTCATGTGCAGGCAGTGCTGGAGAGCACGTGGCCCTCCAGCACCAGAGGAGGATACTTCCTTTGGATGAAGCTCAGAAACGTGCTCCTGGCTGTGGCTCAGTTCAAGCAAGCCCTTTCACGGCCCGCGCTCCTCACCCAGAGCCCACTGTCAGGTAACCACGCCCCTGAAAGCCCGTCTTCTGAGACGTTTGGAGAAACATGAGAGTCAAGAGCAGAAACAGATGATTCTGCTGCATTCACTGCTGACTCAGTTTGAATAAACACTTGAAGTCAGCTCTGACACAAAGGAGTCAGTTACAAGTAAACCTTAAGTTCAGGTTTCGGGGGGAGGAGCCAGAAATTTTAGGATTTCAGCTGTTTAATACCTCACTCTGTTCAAACTGTTCCCCTCATTTGAATTTATACTCCTTACGTTGTGAATTCAGAGAATTCAGTTTTCTAGAGAAGAATAAAAAAGAAAATGTTTATCCTCATTATGTACAGAATTGTACATTGCATCTTACATCGCAAACCGCGTGGACCGCCCTCTTTTGCAGCGCAACGAATTTGCTACTCTGCACTTGCCTGAGCTTGACACTGCAACTAATGCATTTAGGATGATGCAAAAAGGAATGGTGTCTGTGGATATCTCACTTAGAATGTATGAAGACACAGATGATGTTGAGAAATAAATCAGGTTTATTTATTGTGGAGAGTTCTACAAAAACATCAGTAATCATGTCTCCATGTTTGAGTTTATATGATTATTATTGAAGATATTCCCGGTACAGAATGACAGCCGCTTCCGCTGTGTCTCTGCGGCTGAGCTTAAAGGTTCTCTGTCTCGTATTAACCTGAGGGGGAAATAAATAAAATAAGGAGACATTTTTCCTTTTTCTTTAACATCTCGAAGAGGCCAGAGCCAGCAGACTCTGCACCCCACAGCGGCTCTCTGTCTGCTGGTAGAATGAGTGAGCTCCACTGCGGGAGCGAAAGCCGTCGATCTGTCCAGACTGTATCCCGCTTTCACCCCAAATTAGCTGAATAGAACGTTTTCACGTGACGCCACTCATCGCCAGTCATGTGCAGAGTTTTGCTCTGACAACCCCGTTAAAGTTAGACAAAGGTTATAGGTACTTCATTGAATACTGCTGGTTTGATTATGAAGGTAATTATGATTTTATTCTTTTAATCTGTGCTAATGCTAACGCTAGCATTAGCTCTGGCTGTGAGTCGTGCAGCTGCAGATCTTTTCTCACCAGTTAAAAGTTTCCCAAATTTCCGTTCTCACATAATCCCTGTAAACAGGTCAAAAGTCAGACAATTCCAGCGTGTCTGACATTAAAGTCAAACTTATTCCTGTTGTAATGTTTTCTACTGCGGTCAGTGAGCTGCTGTTAGCTCAGCCGTGGTTCTAACATCCTCCTTTCCTGCTCTCCTCATATGTTTCTGATATGATTTATGTAAGCTTAACTCTTGCTGAAAGACGTCGAGTCAGGGAATTGCTTCCAAGCTCCATTTATTCATTCAACAAAGAGTTAAACTGCAAATACAAAAGACTATAATTAATAAAATAAAATGTCCAAACATGATGAATTTAACTAAACAATGTGTTTAAAGTTCTATTTACAAAGTTCCAATGCTGCTGCTAATTTAATAAATAAACACAAAGAAACAATGAGATTATGATCAGAATAATATTGATGAACTTGAAGCAAAACTTCCAGACAATGAGGTCTCTGGCTCAAACAGAAGCAGGATGGCAGCAGATTAAAAGACAGCATGGCAAAGACTGAATTAAGATGGCTGACATAGACTTCCTGAAAAAAAACAAATCCAGCCTTCAAAATAAAGGCACCAACTAAATGTAGCTTCAAATTAAAGGAAGACAAACTGACTTAACACAGGCAAATGAACTGGGGGCAGAACACTCCCCGCCTGGCATCTGTAAAGATGTCAGGTACGAACCATTGCATCAACACAGTCCATTCAACAGTCACTTCTTCAGAAGTAAAACAATCTCTGTTACAGGTCTGAGAAACATTTTAGCAGTTCCATCTTTCACTGCTTTAAGTTCGATCTTGCGGACACGTCCATCTTGTCCTGGGAAGGTCTTAGTCACAAGAGCCATACCCCAGTCGATACGGCACGTTCCTGCATCCTTTAGCAGAATGATGTCTCCTTCTTCAACATTTGGAGTTGAGTTCTGCCATTTCCGTCACACTTGCAGTGTCTGCAGGTATTCTCGCTTCAATCAGCTCAAAAACTCTTCCACCATACATTGCACTTGATGCCACAGTCGCTTGTACAAGTCCTTCTCTGTGAAATTTCCTGGAGGAGGTGGTGCACTTTGCTTCTGTGTGAGAAGCATTACAGGTGTAAGCAACTGAGGAGCCTCCGGATCTGAAGAAACTGGAACAAGTGGACGAGAGTTGATGATGGCTTTCACTTTGGCCATCAGAGTGCACAAGACTTCATGAGTCAAGCTGGAGTGGATGTGTGTCAGCATTGTTTCCAATATTCTTCTTACCACACCAATCATCTGTTCCATGCAGCACCCATGTGGGAAGTATGAGGCGGATTAAAGTGCAATGTACAACCTTGACTGTTGGTATACATCTGCCCCTTTGACTCCTTCTGCACTTTATGGAATTCCAGCTCCTTGCAGGCACCAACTAGATTTGTGCCCCAGTCTGAATACAGCTGTTTGGAAGGTCCCCGGATGACAAAGAATCTTCTCAGTGAGTTGATGAACGAAGATGTATCTATGGATTCAATCACCACAATATGGATAGAGCGTGTACTCAAACAGGTGAAAGAACTGCCCAGCGCTTAGAATGGACGAGATGTCCTCTGGTTCTCCTGACTGTTATAAGCCAGGGGCCAAAAACATCCAAACCGGTGTAAGTGAATGGTGGCGATTCACTTAGCCGCTCTGATGGCAAATCAGACATCTTCTGGATTTCTGTTCTTCTTCTGAGCTTTCTGCAGGTAACGCAGTCATGCAGAATGTTGCTGATCCATCTCTTACCATCCATCAGCCAAATGCCTGCTGTTCGTATAACTCCTTCGGTGAAGGTTCGGCCTTGGTGCTGCACCTGGTCATGATGATGTCTTATCCACAGGGAAGAAGCATGATGTCTACCTGGCAGAATGACTGGGTGTTTCTTGATTTCGCTGAGATTTGGTGATTCCTCCTATCCTCATCAGTTTGTCTTAACCCATGATTAGGGTTGGGCACCGATGGGTTCTGATGCGGTTCCGCTGCTACCGCGGTTCTTTTGTTTCGGTTTCGGTTCCCTTTCAGTGCTTATTGCGGTACTTCAGTAATAAAAAATAATGCCTTTATCTTCCTAAATCCAAAGCAGAACGGCTTCAAACAAGCGCAGACTCCCTCCTGCCGTGCAGCTGTGCGCACGTAATATAAAGCATAATATAAAACTCCGTCTTAAATAAACTTAAACGTCCTTGAAATTTTAGCCTGACATTTTATTAAATTAAATCAGGAATGTGGCATTTATTTGCAGTTGTTTTTGGGCAAAAGCAATATTTTATTTCAATAAAATAAGGCGGAAGATAAATGTCAATCACACGGCTGCAAAGCGCAGCAGATGATGACGACCCGCTGTGGTGGTGGGCGGAGCCGAGCCGAGCTTTCTGCTATTAGCAGCCCAACAAGGAGGAAACGATTCATTGTTTCATTTTGGGATGGGGCTCCAGCGTTGTTTAAAAATTGCGGAAACTCCACTATTCACAGCGAAAGTCCCGCCCACCGACGTTGCGGAAGCCGACCATCTCGGCGGTTTTATATGAGCCCGCCCACGAACACAAGAAAGTAAATAGATAGGCTGAATCGTAAAAAATCAGAAGGGAGTACAAGTGATTGACATGTCCACAGACAAATGAAACTTCAATGAACTTTGGAACCGAAATCCGGCACCGTTTGCAGCCGCATCTTTCGGTTTCGGTAGAACCGCGCAAATCATAACGGTTCCTACTTGGAACCGAACTTCGGTGCCCAACCCTACCCATGATTGGGCTTAGCTTGATGAGTGGACTCTTCTTGCTAATTATGGCTTCCTTCGAGATCACATCTAGTTAATTTGGAAAGGATTCTCTTTGAACAGCAAGAAGAATCGCTGAAGTTGCCTTGGACAACTCATCAGCTGTATGAGGCTTTGAACACCAATGCCAACCACGACATTCAACGAGACCACGACCTCTTGTCTTGAATGACTGAAGAACGTGGATCAATAATGCAACCGTTCTTTGAAGGGATTTCCAGGTGAAAAATTTGGTGAATCTGTCTGGATCAAGACCTTTCTTTTCAGTAACCGTTGTTGCAGAACTTGTGATTTGTGGTCGAACTTCAGCATCTGGATTAACAAGTTCAAAGGTCTCTTGAAGCCCGTTTGTTGACTGTGCTTTGTAAAGAAAGGACGGTCCTGTAAACCAGGTAGTTTCAGCAAGCTCGGAGGTCTGGACTAACCCGGAGGCATGGCCAGGTGGGTTATGGTCTGTGACCACATACTTCCACTGTTTTGGCTCCGTAGACAATCGAATTCTTTGAATTCTGTTGTGAACATACACATAGAAGCACTTGGACTGATAGTGTATGCATCCCAGGACCACCTTGGTTTTACAGTAGAAGGTATCTGCACTGAGTTGGATATTGATCTCTTAGATGATGTATTCCGCCATTTCCATGGCTAGTACAGCAGCACAGAACTCCAATCAAGGTATGGCGGGCTCTGATACAGGCATCAGTTTGGCTTTTCCTGCAATAAAACCCACATGAATTTCACCAATTTAGTTTTAAGGTATACCACCACACGGATTGCCTTGGTACAAGCATCCAAGAAAATGCATATCTCGTTCTGTTTAGCTTTGGAGGGAGATGCATTTGTATAAGTTCGAAGAATGTCAAGGTTTCTCAGATCTTGAAGTGAATCTCTCTGTTTTCCACATGTTCCATTTGTCTTGAGGGAGAGGATCATCCCAGTCACACTCTTCCTTTGTCAACTCTCTTAACAAAAACTTCCCCTGTATTGTGACTGGAGCGACGAGACTGAGGGGATTGAACAGTTTTTGGTAGAGAAAGCCCCACGACTGGTGAAAGGTTTTGTTGTTGATGGATACCTGGAAGGAGAATGTATCTTTCTCAACCTCCCAATTCAAGCCAAGACTCTGTTGAGTGGGTGTGACTTCCTCATCCAAGTAGAGGTCTTTTATGTCTTTTGCATGATCCTCTTCTGGAAAGGCTCTCGGCACTTCTTTGCTGTTGGATGTAATTTTGTGAAGCCTTAAGTTGAACTTTGACAGGGACGCTTGAGTTCTCTGTATCAAAGAGATTGCGTCTTCTTTGGTGGGTCTGGAAATAAATCCATCATCCACGTAGAACCCTTGTTCCACAAAGCTCAGAGTGTCCGATCCATACTGTTGCTCTCCTGCCATAGCTGCTCTCCTCAGACAGTAGATTGCAACAGCTGGTGAAGGGCTGTCGCCAAATACATGAACTCGCATTCTGTACTCGACAATGTCTTTGGTGGGGTCGTTGTTGCGGTACCATGAGAAGCAGAGGTAATCTCTGTTGTCTTCTCTGATAACAAAACAATGAAACATCTGATTGATGTCTGTCATGACTGCTACTTCCTCTCTCCTAAAACACAGAAGAACTCCCAAAAGGCTGTTGTTCATATTGGGTCCAGTAAGCAACACATTGTTCAGGGAGACACCCTTGAATTGTGCACTAGAGTCAAACACGACTCTAATTTGTTCAGGCTTTCGTGGGTGGTAAACTCCAAACATGGGTAAGTACCAACACTCCTATCCCTTTGGCAGTGGGGGTGCCAGTTCAGCATGGTTTGTGTCAAGTAGTCTCTGCATGAAAGGGATCTTTCATCTTTGGACTTCTTTGTCCATTATCTTTAGAAACTACTCATCTTCTATTTAGAGGGATAATTCATCATCATTTACAGTTCTTTTGAAGACTGTGAGGCCAAATGAGTTATTTGCTGTGTGGTGGTACCCCTCCTCTTTGTTTTTGTTCATAACTGTGTGTGATCTGCAGGAAAAAATAACATAAAAAGTGATATGCCATAAAAAACTGTTGCCAAAAATATGAAACTGACTATTTCAACGTAATGTGTTCACCCAGAGATCTTTGTTTTTCTTTTTCTTGGCCGTTCTTACTTTGAAAGCTAAAAATATGTGGCTTGATAGCTACTCTGAACATTTTCACTGAACCAAATAATTCCTGTTTTTACAATCATCCCCTAAAATTTCCCGGAAAACAACCTGTACATTTATCCTGAGAAGTGATTAAAATGTGTACGGGCAATGTAGAGATGTGTGTCTTTGCTGCAGGTGTTAAATGTGACCAACATGAATTTCTATTGGCTTTTGTTCTGATCGTATTTAAAATACATGCAAATAACATCAGCCAAAATAGAACCTGTTAGAATAATATCTGCTCAAATGAAAGGTCGATATGACGTCACTGTGAAAAGGGTCTATGAGCTCTGCAACCCTGTGGCTCCAGCGGGTTCAGGAAAAAGATGGAAGTTCAGAACAAAAACGCTCGCTTTGGACTAGTATTCTACCTGCTGATCGAGTCAAAGAAAACGTCACATGTCCAAAGCTAAGGTTCCTGATTGGCAGATGCGACGCAGCAACCTGTCAAACTTCAGATATTTTAATTTTGGCAGCACCCCCCCAATTTGCGCCTCGTCGCCCAAATTGATCTGCTGGCAGGCCTTCATGCTGCACCTATTACTCAAATCTACCTGCATACTACTGATAGCCTCATTTCTTATCTGTTCCATTGACTTAACATTGAAACTGGCCGCCTCCGCCGTGCGACGATCACGCTACGTTCAGTGTGAATGTACCCTAACAGATCAGGTGCATCGAATGTTCAGTCTTTTCATGAGTTCAAAGTTTGTGCTCCCTCTTACAAATTCAAAGCTATACTGCAAATGAGCTGAAGAGACTTTTGGTTGGAAACCAGTTTTTTAGGTGCAGATGCTCCTCTGCAGATCCCTACCTCAACCTCATATGATTGCCTTTATTTGTGAACAGAAGGGTTTTTTTGCTGTTGGTGAGAAATACCTCGGTAATTCTTTCATCCACAAGCATCCTTTTTCTAACGACTCTGAGGAGGGAGATGGAAATGTTTGTTGAGCTGCTTTTCTCCTTCAGAATCTACTGGAACTAAGTTGATTGTATTAACGGTTAAACAGAAACAGTATTAGGGCTGCCAGGATTAATCAACGACTAATCGACTATTAAAATAGTCAACAACTAATTTAATTGTCGATTAGTTGTTACTTTACATTATATGGAGTCAGAGTGTAGTAAAGTTGACAGTTATAATGACATTCTGACAGCTTTTTGGACTACTTTTGCATTTACTAAGGTCTTTTAGGCTATTTTGGAGTTTACCTAATGTCAGCTACATGTTAGCTGTTTTGGCTAACTTAGGCTTTTTTTTCAATTTTTTTTTGGCATTTAGCTAATATTTTAGCCGGCCATCAGCTTCAGCAATTTTAGCTATCAATTTCAGCATCTTCAGCTATCAGCACTAGCATCTTCAGTGACCAAATTCAGCTTACAGTATTCACACTAGTATTATCACAGGTAATGGTATATATCTAGTTATTAATTAGTTTAAAGCTACTGATGGTTAGGATGTGTGCTTTACATCCAGTTTGCCCATGACCCAATTAGAATCTGAATACTTTATTTATCCCAGGGGGAATTAGTCGACTTATCGGAAAAAATCATCAGTGATTAGTCGACTAGTAAAAATATTTGTTTGTGGCACCACTAAACAGTATGTTAAAGATTTTGTTTTTGAGTGTCACTGACGACGCCTCAGGTGTTAAAGGGTTAATGCTGATGCGTTTTGGACAGACGGCAGCGACCTGGACGCAGTGAGTCATGGGAGTCTGGACAGTTCTGCTGATCAGGGCCCGTCCGCCACTGATGACAGGTCCAGTACAGGTGATTCTTTCTTCACGGTTATCCATCTTCTTCCTGTTGTCGTCTGTTCCACTCACTGACCCCCCGCCCTCATGTCTCCCCCTCTTTCCCGGCTCATCCTGCCGTTTCTCTGATGTTCATCCACCGTGTTGGCCGGTTTTTATGGTTTCTGCTCTGTCCCTAACCCCGCCCCTCCACTCTGGCCCTGCCTGTTGTGCCTTTGCATTCAGTTGGTGGTGGGGTTGCCAGGTCCGTGGTGGCTCCCTCACACTGGGGGGGCTATGAGCTCAGAGAAGCCCCTCTCCATAAAGGTAAAGCTCTGCCAGAAAGTGTCTGTGGTTTCTCTGTACGGTTCAAACGCTTCCACTCGCTGACCTGATGCCGTTCTTCTGTTTGCATCAAGTTCAAGTTTAAAACTCATTTATTACAGGTCATTTACCACACAAAGACTCAACAGGAAGCTTTTGACAAACAACAAGCAGCAACGCTGATGAAACTAAAACACTTCAACTCATTTTAAGAAAATGTGTCCTAAATGTGTCCACTGTTTGCTTAAATACATTATTAAAGGTTTTATGTGAATTAAACATAATTCTTAAGTCGCTGTGACATTCAAAGTTTTTGACTAAGCACCAAGACGATAAAATGTGATTAAGGTTAAGTCTGACATTTGCCGCTCCCCCAACTCATGTGAACTGTTTATACTGTAGCAATTGTGTGCATGCTTGTAACGTTGTCCTTCTCAGTCCAAACGGTCCTTTCAGGGGTATGCGGCTGTCTGCAGGTGAAAAATGCTCAAACCTGTACAAGCACACAGCTGACCTGCAGGAAATATTAGCTCAGTGAACCTTAGTGAAAACCCTCATGTACATTTTTTTCTATGGGCATGCTGCGGGAGACAGGTCGTGAACACGTATGCAACACATTAGGAAAAGTTAGGGAGAATATGTGAAATGCAGGTGTGTCACACAGATTTTTACATTTTTCAGCTTTTCTGTTTCATTCAGATGTCATTAGATTAATCAGTTATGTTAAAATAATAGTTTTGTCAAAACAGCTTTTATGTGTATCAAACAAAGTTTCAGTTTTTTAGATATTAATTTTAGGTGATATTTAATTGTAAGCTCTCCTAAATGGAATTGTTCAGTTTTGTGGGATCCAACCATGCTTCAAAGTAATCAAAAACGGTGTTCAGAGACAGTGATGAACCACTGATCATCACTCACAGGACTGCTGACTGCCTTTACATGTCAGTCTTATCCTGCCGGAGACGTCTGGCTGGATGAGATCCTCTCTGCTGGGATGTTCCGGATGAGCCCAGTGGAAGATGCAGGTTGAATATTCCAGCATGGAATCTGCTTTATGTGATGAGGAGAGTCTGACTGTCTTTTTGTCATCTCTATAACTCCTCCCATCAGCTGATGACGTTTATGAAAACCCATTTCCCTCTGGTTTGAATTTCATGAATTAGATATAAAGTGGATCCCGGAATGGAAATATTTCCCCGTCACACATCTCCTTCACCCCGTCTTCCACCATAACACCCCCTGCAGCATGAATGTGCTGTGCTTTCAAACTCGTCATGCACCGCCGGCTCACTGCAACCATAAAGCAGAATCACATCTGCGACTCGGCGTTTCTCCCCATGCTCGTCATTAGCATGAAGGCGTGTGACCAGAGAAAACACGCTCTCCACAGGTCTGTATCTGTTTGGAATCACATGATCAGCTGTAGAAAAGAGCTTGAGAAGACTTACGGTTCTCACTCACACCTGTTGGTAACAGAGGTGACAGCGAAGGCCTGAGACTTCACACCATTTAAAGAGCACTCAAGCATTCTTAAGTTACTTCCCACCATTTCATATCTTAAGCCTGCTGTTGGTTTCATCCGCTCCTCTTTGTGTTTTTCAGGAGATCAGTCTGATCTGGGCTACAACTCCCTGTCCAAAGAGGAGGTGTGGAGAGGACCAGCGCCTCCCAAAGAGAGCAGGAAGGAGAGCGACTGCAGCTCCTGTCAGTAATCTGTCCTCTGCTGTCATCAGCCAGAGAGAAGGAGCGTCTTTGTGCTGAAGTCTGTGTTTTCTGTGGGTTTAGTGTCAGAGACAGAAAGTACCAAAGGAAGTAGAGACTGCCTCCCCCAGCTGGACGGGGATGCCTCCTTCAAACCCCGTGGGATTGTCCGCAGCAGCTTCCTGTACAATTCCTCCAGTAAACCCAAGAGCTCCAGCAGTGCAGGTACAGCAGACTTTCACACAGATCCTCAACAACCGCAAGAAGAGGAAGGAGAGTTCCCCTGAGTGATGGGTAGCTCTCTGAATTTACTGTCTAAAGACTTCCACAACTCAAAACAGGAGATCTGAAGACATTTTGAAGTTTAAATAGAATGAAAATGAGGACATGTGGAACAGATGAGCCAGTATTTTATTTATTGGATCTCTTCTTTTCTCATCAGTTTGAAGACCTCTGATCTCAGAGGCTCTGAGTGTCTAAAGCTCCGTCTGTGTATTTGGTCTCATTCTGCAGAATGTAATCACTGCAGTAGTTCTGGATTGTCCTTCATGGACCTTCATTCATAGTTTCATCTAAACATGCGGCTGTCCGTGCACTTACCCCCTCATACCATCAGAGGGGCTTTCTGAACTGAACTCTGAGAACGTGCTAGACGGTCTTCTTGGCGTCTGGGACACCATCACATATTGACCCGTCCTACCATAGAACTCTGACCCACATGGACTCAGCATCCTGCTGCTGAGGGATGCAGAGGTTGTGAGGCCCTAGAAACAACAGGGTTACAATGGAGGTCTCTGTTCTTGTCCCTGATGCACAAAGACTCCTCCAGTTTCTCCAAATCTGTTCTGTAGATAAGACTTACAAACACAGATTAATCCTTTAACACCGGGGACATTTCTGGCCACACTAAAATAACACGTTCTTTGAGCCACACAATTAACTCAATTCCAGTGGATTCTGAAGGAGAAAAGGGAATTTCACCGCAAATAATTCAGATTTCAATATGTTCAGTGGACGCGTTTTGTAAGTGGCGCCCAAATAATGTCTTAAAAATGTGCGTAGTGATGTACGTACATGAGTTTTAAATGCATTTCCATAGATGTTTCATTGGAGATAGTTGCTTAAATGCGAGTTTCCGAAGGCGGCGTGATCGTAGCTTCAGAGCTAGCCTTCAGCTAACCCTTTAATACAAGAGCTCCTCTGTTTATGTTCTTTGATTGACTGTAACTTTTCAACCGTTAACACGATCGATGTTATTCTAGTAGATTTTGAAGGACAAAGGCATCTCGCGCCGGTTTTCTCTTTCAGAATCTACTGGGATGACCTTGATCGTGTTATCGGTTGAAAAGTTACAGTAAGTTAAATATTTTGTGTTTAAGGGTTACTTGTGACGCCTCAGGTGTTCCAGGGCTAAATAACCCCACAAATTCTAACTACTAAGGTGGATGAACTATAGTTAAACAAAACAAAATAGTTTCTAACTTAAAATGACTAGATTACCCAGAATCCCTAGAGGGACCAGGAGGCAGGTCAAAGACAGATTTCATTCATTTTTAATTTGCAAAGCAGCCTTTGCAGAGACTGGAGCTCAACAGATTCACCAGACTTTATTCAACCCCGTAACATATAAAACACAAACAATATTCTCACTTTTTTCATTTATTATGTTGAATCTGAAACATTCTGACAGTGTCAGTAAACACAAAAACTGGGTTGAATTAATAAGAGCACTGTTGATTTAAGAGTGGATAGAGGTTATAACAGTCATTAGTCTTGTTCCCTGATCTGAGTGAAGTTCATCAGCTCTCAGATGGGAGTCTTTCTAAATGTTTGTGGTTTTTATGGCATTTCCTGTCTGTTTACCTATAACAGCATCACTGTTCAACTGAGACCAATTCTTAGACCAAACCGTGAGAATGCTCAGTTTTCAACATTATTCCTATTTTTCACTGTGAGTAAAATACTGGCTCATGTGGTTTAAAGGTCTCTTAGAATTAATTAAATTCCCACATGACAATTTTTTTTATTAAACAAATTGTTCCCAGTTGTGTTTTAACTATGATTAAGACGTTTTTAACCAAAAAGCCATTTTTCATGTTTATCTGAAGCTTTTGTTTCCAAAATCTCCTCTGAGAGGGCGTGGCTAGCCTCGCCCTCTGACCCCCCCCATCTCATTATGATAGCTCTGTGTCTCGCTAGCGTAAATCTTTACCACTGCTCCATAAAATGTCCATCAATATGAAGTCGGTAATGTCCAGCTGTATGGCTCTGATCTGGATGTCAGCTGGGACGAGGATTGGCAGAGATTCAAAAGGAGAAATACTCAGAAATGCAAAAACGAAATGATTTCTCATTACATCTTTTCTCTTTCATAAGAAAAATGCTACACAGACATGCTAAAAACTAAAAAAAAATTGGATTTTCATTTGAGGGTGGGCTTTAAAGTCCCACTAAAAATCAACTGATTTCTGATTGTAGTTTTAAAATGTTTAAATTCTTCTCTCGTATTGAATTTGACTGTTCTGTGTTGTGAGTGTCTGTGGAAACAGACACGTATCCTCTCCTAAACTTGAGGTTTTCTGTAACTCCTTCCTGCTGTCATGTTGGGAGCAGTGTGGTTGACTGTAGCTTTCCCCGCCCCCTCAGGCCACGTGGCGGGTCTGCTCTTCACCGCCTCGCTGGACGACATCGGCGAGGTTCACAGCAACACTTTGATCAGGAGACACAAGAGTGCCCTGGAGGAGGCGATTAGTGGCCTCGCCATGGAGAGGCCGGGTGTGAGGGAGCGCCACCTGAGCGGGGACACTGTGTGCAGCAGCGGCGGCAGCGGGAACACCCTTCTTGGTTTTGGATCCAGCCAAAGTGAAGCCGGTCCAGAAAAGAAGGCAGATGCCAAAATTCTCTCGTGTGTGAGGATCCACAGGCCCGCCTCTTTGGCTGTGGAGTGTCTGGAACAGTCCGCTTCCATCGAACAGCCTTCCAGAGTTCACAAAGAGGGGCGGGACTTCAGCTATGAGGACGGAAACAACGCCGAGGCCATTTTTGATTTTGAGGATCTGGAGCTGGACCCAGTCAAACCGCCCGTCAAGCGCAGCATCAGCTGTAGCGGTGTGACCACCTCAACCAGCAAGGGCGGGGTCAAACGCACCGACATCCAAACAGGCTACGACCCTCTTTCTCTTCTGGCAGCGCAGTCGGAGAGCAGGCCGGAGCCACGGGAGGAGGAGTTCAGGGCGCTGCGAGCCCGCAGAAACCTGGCCAGGGAGATCGAGCTGTACCTGATCCAGCTGGACAGCCCCCTGAGCAGCCGCACCCCCAGCCTGGATCTGCAGGACCTCGCCAGCCCCCCCCTCCTGCACCCACCTCCTAACCCCGCCTTCCGCAGGTCCAGTCTCCCCCACGGCTCCCCCTTCCGCAGTGTGGAAATGTCTCGTTCTCGCACCTTTCACCAGACATCACCTGCTCAGCCCATCTCACGTCAAAGTCCGTGGACCCCCCCCCACAGTCAAAGCTCCAGCACCAGTGCCAGCCCAGGACCCAGCCCCTTCCGGGAGAGGGCCGACAGGATGGGCCTGGGGTCACCCTCCTCCTCTTTTGCCCTTGACACCCTGCTCACGCCAACGCTGGACGTGTTCAAGACCAACGTCTTCTCTGCTGGGAGGGGCGTGGCTGAGAAGGCCAGCCGCTGGTACTCCCGCTTTGCCACCTACTCCGCTCCGAGCAAGGTACCAAGGTTGTTGTTGTGAGGAAACCGGCAGGTTCTGAGCTGACTAATGTCGGGTTTATGGAGCTATAGTGACACATTTGAAGCACATATCATCCTGGAGCACTGCTGACACCTTGTGGCAGGGAAAGTCATAGAGTTTTTCTGTGAGAGGTTTGCTTGATAATGAGTGAAGCAAATGTACTATTGTGTTTTACCAGACTACCTTAAGGGATGTTTATTTTCAGTGGGTATTTCTGGATTCCTATTTTTGCTAAATCAGAAATATCCAAACTTAGTCATCTGGCCTGGAATACAGAAACTTAGAGGACGGTAATTTAACTGACTTTTGAGAAATTTGAGAATGAAGTTTGAACAAATGTAGAACTCTATAGAAAAGCAAGAGAAATGAAATGGGGTCAAAAGACTGCACAATCATTGTTAGAACAATAATCCCCCACCAAGAAACTCTAAAATGTTTGTAAATCTTGACTACAACGCAGATTATTACTCAGAGGAACTGGAGAAATCTCTCTGTATCAGGGACAAGGCTAAACATTTTCCCAGTGTCTTGGTGGTCTTTGAGCTGTCATCTGGATATTGGTGTCAGTGACAGCACTGAATCCAGGATGCTCTAGATGTAAACACAATAATCCTCTGCACAGGAAAACACTTCAAATATGAAGCTGTTAGCTTAGAAGTAAGACCAAACTAAACACAAAACTCCTGGAAAACTCTAGAACTTGATGTTTTGAAGAGCAAAGGAGATGGTGCATCATGGTTACCGTGGTAACCATGCTCGATGTCCAAGCTTTCTGAGACTCGCGGCTGCATCACTTTAAAGTTAGCCGGTTCAGATCTTTGTTTTCATTCTGTAATTCTGGACCTATTTTCTGTAAAGGTTTGAGCTTTAAGAATTTAAACAAGAGAGAAAAGTGTGAAAAAGTGGAGTGAGGAGTTTTACAGCCATAAAACATTTCTAATTCTACTTCATGGATTTCATCGATCAGATTATTGTTTTAACTTAACTCCCAGGATAAATGAATGAGTTTCAGTTCAAACCTAACATTGTAACAATCCAAACCACAGAAGTCTTTGTTTACCAAAGTGCAAACTGTTTCTGCCCGTCTCCTTTCCTTCTAAGGACGGCCACAGTGACAGCCTGAGCGTGTCCTCCCTTGATATTGGAGATTTGGACTCCCCCCCTCTGCTGGATGAAGATGATTGTAGGGAGCAGAAGATCTCAGCGCTCTCTCCTCATAACAATGGTCCAGTGGGGCCCCGCAGGAGCCCCAGGCGAAGCCCCGTTCACAGCAGGCTGCACAGCTCCACCTCCGGCTCCAGCCGGGGCAGACCCACATCTCTGCCTGCTGGTGAGTGGGACCTTCAGCAACAAATCTTTGTTGATACAATTTTAAAAAAAAGCTGGTGGAGCTGAAAAAGCAACAACCTGCAAACAAAAATGGAGGTTTCCTTTCCAAACCCTCAGTTTTCTCTCATCCAGGTCTGTATGTTGATGCTAGAGCAGAATCCATGTCAGACGTGTTCTGTCTTTGTCAGGATGTGTGCTGTCTCCACCCGACTTCCCCCTGCCGGACAAGTCTGACCTCAGCTCTTCACGCTACACAAGCAACACCAGCATTTTCAACAACTACGCTATGGAGGTAAACCCAAAAAGAGGACGAGTCATTGTCAAAGTGTTTTCAAGTTGGATATCTATACAAATAACGACAGGACAGTGTCTTAGGAACAAAAGGATGCCAAGTCTTTTAATGGAAATAAAAGTTTTCA
>NC_050534.1:1489538-1545141 GCF_002922805.2 Oryzias melastigma
CGTGTTTTTAATGACTTATCGCGTGAGTTGGTTTGTGCTTTATCGCAAAATGATGATTTAATGGAAAATGGTGTCATTCTGAAACTGTCTTTTTTCGAAATTCCTAGAATTTTGATGAAGTTTTGCGCAAATGTGTCATGGAAATGCAGCTAGTGATGCAAATATATTTCATTAGTTGTTTTTTTGATCTAGAAAATTGTTTTTTTTCATCAATAGTTTGTTAGGCCATTCTTAACAGAGTGTAACCACAAGAGGGCACAATCCAGCACATTAGTGTGCAAAGGAAGCCGAATTAGTCTGAAATAAAATGTTATCTGTGGTGACGGAGCATCTGGAGGGCAGAGGTCAGGTCAGATGATGCTTCAAGGATGAAGTTCTCTCAAGTTTCTGATCATCTGATCCCAGCATTTTGCTTTGAACATGACTCTGTTCTACCTTCACAGGCTTTTCTTGAAGGGCAGCCCCTCTGTGGACGAGGCCATGACGTCCTCGTACTCCACAGGTCTGGACACGGGGACGTCCACCGCGTCCACGCCGTGCCCCAAAACCGCAGTCTCCCCTCCCTCCCCCACCGCAGCCCCACTGCAGGGAGGCCCTGACAGGTACCCGCCGCCCCTTACTAACCCTGTCAAGTATGTATCAGGTTTATGGTCAAACAACGTTCACCCTTTAACACTGAAGCTCTCATGACCAACGACGCAAAAGCCGCTTTTCTCCCCAACAAAATCAACTGATTTTACATTGAGTGTATGTTGGCCCACGTCCACCCAGTCTGATCTGATAGACATCATGGATTCATACCACACCAGTCATGTGACCTGGTGACGTCGCTGCAAGCTGCATGGGATGCGATTTCAAATAAAGCTCAACTTGATGCATATACACAGACTACTCTTCTGCCTTTCACAATGTTGATCTCCGACTTTTACTTCACAAACTTGAAAACGGCTACCGTGTAAAGGCCGGGCACTAGTTTGGACCCACTCATTTTTAACCGACAGACTCCAGAGGCTGGTTTTGAATGGCAGCACCTCAGACTGGATATCAGTAACTTCTGATACTCCAGGGGCTCGTTTCAAGTAGCAGGTTTAAAAAATTCAGAGTTCAAACCCGCACTAAGAGTTAACTGTCTCAGAGTTTTACAAACTCAGAGTTCTCAGTTTCAGAACAGCTGAAAAGAGTTGAATCAATCAACTTGAAGTTGTTGGAACCAGAATCAGCTGCTAGCGTCGCGACTATAAAAAGCCCTGATCAATGGAGCAAAGACAGCATGATTCACCATGGCAACGGGAACAAACGCCTTTAGGGCTTCATACTTCTGGTGACAGAAATTGATGTGTTCCTACAAGCACATTTTCATCAAGAAAAGCAACACATCTGCAGCAGCTAAACAGAGAGAAAATATCTGCAGAGTTAATGCGTACGTCTACATTTGAATCATTTCAGTCCAGGAGAAGAACTAAATAATATCAGGAAGGTCATTCTGTCACTTGTTAAGTAAGGAATGCTTTTTGATCTGTCAATAATTTAACCAGTAATCGTCGTTATTGCATGAATGACTGTTTTTAGTAAAAATTAAAAGCACATTTTAAAGTCTACTCTTCCTCAAAATTTCAGTGGTTGATATATGGGATTTGTATAGTCATGATCAATAAGAAATCCAATACTTTTCATCCAGAACAGTTTGGTTATAATAAAGAAAACTACCATTTGCAAAAAAACATAATGCAACCCAAAACATCTGCCTGGATGTCAGAGCACAGCCACGATGGGTGGAGTGTATGATGTATGAGATTATGAATGTATAATACAGAGTCCCTGGAAAACGTTATCACTCAAATAAAAATGAATTGGGAAACTGCAGTCAGTCGACTCGTGTCCTCCAAATCCTCTACCGACGTAAATAACATTTCCTCTGGATTAATCAGCCTCCTCTCTACATGATCCTCTATGAATGAACATGTCATTTTCGTTTCTGAGTGGTGAAAACGTGACGTCTCTAATGTGAATGTTCTCTAAATGTTCATGAGGAACTCATATTTGAACATCTTTCACTTTAAAAAGGGGCGGAGACCGCAGAGAACTCTAAGTTTCCTGAAGAAAACCTGCTACCGACCAGGTTTCGTTCACAGACTCAGTTACCATAGTGATTGATTCTGAGTTCAGCTTAACCCGCTTCTTGGAACGGGATTGGTTTCACCCTTTCTCGCAGGTTTAAGTTACCTCCATTTCTGAAACCAGAAACTCAGAGTTCTCCTTAACTCAGAGTTCAGGAACTCAGAGTTTCAACAAAACCTGCTTCTTGGAACGGGACCCTGAAGGCAGCCAGCTCTCACCACTTTTGTTTGCTTTGTTTATTAACAAACTCCCATTGCATGTATCAAACTGTTTGCTCTATGCTGATGATGTTAAATTGTACTTCTGCATAATGTGACCAATAGGCTGAGACGTTAGATCCATGTACAAACAGTTTAATTGGACAGAGCAAAGGCAAGACAAAAACAGCGTCAAAAGTCCAAAACACAGGCGTGCCAGAGAAGTGAATAAAAGGCGTAGGTTAAAAACCACAGAGAATCAAACTGGAAAAACTGATCTGACAGACGGGAAAACACGATCAATACTTCACACTGAAGTGCTAGCTGGTGGGACTTGTAGTGAGGAAGGTGCTGAAGATGGTTAGTACTCAGGAGAGGGGTCCCTCTGGTGGTCGGAGGAGGACATGGCTGAGTACGTCCTGACACAACTATGCCATCTGATGTCAACAGCCTGCGAGCCGATATCAAACATCTGGAGCAGTGGTCATCAGCCTGGCACCTGAAGTGAAATGCATCAAATTGCCGTTCATTTACTATCTCTCTAAAAAATAAACTGATTAAGAGCACATATTTTATCCATAATGAGCCCCTACAACATGAGGACTCAGTGAGAGTTTTAGCTGTTACCCTGGACAGTAAACTTACCTTTCAGATCCACATAAACGACATTCACTGTAGAGCCAATAAGACTCTTGGGGTCATGATGCGAACCTTTTGATCTGAGCACATGACATAGTTTGACCACCAAATTTTCCCAAACCCTGTGATAGATCCTTAGGAGAATAGAAGTTTAAATTAGTAACAGGCACTAAAGCTGATTTTTTTTTTTTTTTTTTTTTTTTTTATTCAAGATGGTGGCCTTTTCCGAGGTCAAAGGTCGACAATACTTTGGTTATGCTAAGAAACTTATGGTGGTTTCGTGTGTGTGAAATTTGTGAAGTTCACTTGAGCAAAAGTATTTTTTCCTCATATTGTGAAAAAATATGAAAAAAATGTCACTTTTTATTTATTTATTTAAGGATCCCCATTAGTCTTAACCAAAGGTGAGATTACTCTTCCTGGAGTCCGCGTTAAAAGAATACATGCATTAATACACAACATCTAAAAAATACATTGATCATTATAACCTCATCAAAAATGTATACATCATAAAAACCTACATAATACATACATCATTAAAACCAGTACATTAAAATGTAATAAAACAAAATAAAACCCAAGAATAAGAGAAACAACTAAAGGAAATTACTTATTTGTGCAGTGAAATTACATTATGAATTACAAATTTCTTGACATAAACTTTAAAACTTTGACGGCATTTTGGTCCTGCCATTTCTGATCAGAGCATTTTCCAGTATGTAGTTGACCTATATATACAGGTTTTTTGAGGGCACTGGCTCGTGGTCAAGGGAGAGTAAGAGTAACAGCAGCTTTTCTTGTGTTAAAATGATGTCTCATATTGGTGGGCAGCAGCTGTAAAATAAACCAAAGGCTTTGTGCAGGGGCCAGATTTTATGTAGAAATCAAATCAGACTACATGCCTGTTTCATCCATGAAAGATACTGATGCATCCAGTCTGTGTTAAAAGGACAACCCAAAGCTAAACTTGCAGCCCTATTCTGTACTTTTTGAAGTTTTCCAAGGTCACTTTTATTTGTACAAATAGCAGGACTAAAATTCTAAGTGATACAAGACCAAAGTCTACAAAACCATTTTTCTTTTTTCATGTGGGAAACAATGAGCATTACTTCTGATTAATGATATATCCCTGCTCATTTGATTAACTGTGTCATTAATATGAGTCATCCAGGACATTGTTTGATCTAATGTGATTCCAAACAGCTTCCAAACACTTGTTCAATTGACGGATTCTGTAATGAGATATGCAATTCTGGGTTTTCTCTGACAGAATAATTAGAGCCTAGCAACATACATTTGGTCTTCAAGACATTCAACTTTAACTTATTCTCCGTAACCCACTCAGATACTGACATTAACTCCTGTTGTAGCACGTCATTGACTTGATTTAGGCTAACAGAAGAAACTGATGTAGTCTTGTCATCAGCATATACAGTCATTTGCGCTTTACTTAATGCATAACACATTTCATTTACAAAAATACTATAGAGCAAAGGGCCAAGACAGATCCTTGTGGAATTCCACAGTTAAGGGTAACAGTATTGGAAAGGGAGCCGTTACATACAACACATTGCTTTCTGTTGGCCAAGTAACTGCTTATAAAATGAACAGCTGATTCATTAAAACCATAATTTGATAGCTTCTTTAATAAAAGTGTATGATCAACAATATCCAAAAACACAGTTCCTACCAGCAGCTTCCCATCAATCTGTCTAAGCCCGTCATCAATTATAGCTGTCAGAGCTGTGCAGGTAGAGAAGCCTTCTTTATAAGCATGGGAATCAAAATAAATATTGTTTGCATTAATATAATTTTGATTTTCTGCTTAAACGCCACTCCTTCCATCATTTTACCCCAAACTGGTAAATACTTATGGGTCTGCTGTTTTGCTCTTCAGTATTTTTTTTACAAAGGAATAACTTTTGAGATCTTCCAGAGATATGGATACAAGCATTCATCAATGCACAAGTTAAATATATGGCATACTGGCTTAACTATTGCTTTACCTGCAATCTTTAAAAGTCTTATTATCGATTCCACAAGGTTTATCGCAATTAGTGAAGCTTAGTGCAATTTCAATAAGGAAGATATTATTATTTCCCTCATGCATGCAGGAGTTCATGCTCACTCTCCACGTCATCATTGGTATGCATTGGGAGCCAATAGCTGAAGTACTCTCTTTCTTCACAGCCAATCACAATCAAACTTCTGCCATTAAATACAGTAGAGTTTGTTTTCTTCCACATTCCGGACATTGCTCCGGCCCTCCTCCATCCCATTCTCCTCCTGGCTCTTCGATCACCGCGGTCCTGCCTTACCACCATCAGCGTCTGGGCTCTGGGTCTCCTAACCTGGTCCAAGTGTTGCTCCGGCTTCCTCTCCGTCTTGTGCAGTTCTGCTTGAGGGGACCTCTTTCACTTGGCCCAAAGCGTTCGTCAGATAGCAAGAGTTCTCCAGCCCAGAGCCCAACCGCCAAAAGACTCTTATTCATGCTTCACAAATAACTTCACAATGAATTTCTCAGTTGCTCTTTGAGTTCTCTCCTTATTGAAATGTTTGTGATTTCTCAATTTCATCTTCTCTAACACTTTCAAAATGCAAACCAGCAATATTTATTATTCATTATTTGCTTTTTAATGATTTTTTCTGACAGTTGACCACTCACTAAGGGCATCTCATCAATAATTGAACTCACTTTACTTTTATAGTAATTGTTAAAGTAGTTTGCTATTTCAGAAGGTTTGGTTATAAATGCACCATCCACTTCTATAAATGACTTTTCAGTCCCTTTGCCTCTACCTTAAAGTTTATTTATTGTGCTCCAGAGAGGTTTACTTTTGTTTCTACATTGCTTAAATTTAGTTTGATAATATTGTTTTTTCTTTTGTCTATTCATTTTTGTTACTTTATTTCTTAAAGACCGATATGCTTCCCAGTCTGCAGTATTACCAGACTTTATTGCAGCTTTTTTCTTTTGATCTCTCCTCTTCATAAGTTCTTCTTCTTCTTTTCCTTTCGGGTTTTCCCTTCAGGGGTCGCCACAGCGAATCAGTTTCCTCCATCTAAGCCTTTCCCCCCTTCATAAGTTGTTGTAGATCATCATCCAACCAAGGGGCTCTACTAGATCTCACAGTTACTTTCCTTATTGGCGCATGATTATCACATATGGTTGAGAATAATTTACAAAACCTCTCAAGAGCTGATTCTGCGTGCATTTCACTTAACATTTCATCCCATTGCGCTCTTGCCATATCACAAACAAAGTCTTTTTCCTCAAATGATTTACACATCCTTTTATGAATTACTTTAGGCCCTACTTTAGGAGATTCACAAGATTGTGATCACTAAAGCTGACTGGTTCAGACCAAACATTAGTACACTTTTCAGCACTGATTGTATACATATAATCAATACATGTAGATGTACTTAGTCCCCCTTGATTAATTCCCGCTCTTGTTGGTACATTTATTAACTGACAGAAATTTTCCAGAGAACACTTATGTGAAAACCAGTCAAAAAATAAACCCTTCACCATTTAAATCACTGACTTTCTGGATCATCATACATATATCCTTCAGATTATCAGCGTTTGAGATCAGTGGTCTGTAACAACAGCATATTAACATGGTTTACTTGAAGCCATAAAGCTTCAGTGCTTGATATGCAAAGATCCTTTCTAGTTTAGACCCGAATATGAATGAATATAAAATGCAGTGCCTCCACCATATTTGTTTCTGTCAGTTCTGAATATATTGTATCCCCCTATGGCTACAGCTGAGTCCTCTATTGGGTCATCTAGATATGTTTCAACAGCCATTATTTGAATATTGGTTCCGTGCAGCACAAAATCTAACTCTCCAACTTTGTGTTTAAACTACAGATGTTCAAATGAGCAATTTTTAATCCTATCATGGTTATCTTCGACACCATTCGGTTCAACTTTGAAAGGTACTTAGCGTAGTTTTTCCAGTTGGTCATTACTCTTGATGCACAGAGTTTTAGCCTCTTCTGGTCTGCTATTTGTCTTTACATATATCCTACAGTTGCGGGTCCATGTAACCTGTGTCGGGGGTCAAACTTTCCGTCGCAGGCACAGTAAGACAGAAGAATTGTGAAAAGAATCTGGTCCTTCAGTGCAGAGCAGCTGCAGGACAAAATAAAACATCTGAACAGCAGAACAGAGTTTCCTCAGGTTCGAGCTGTCGGCTTGGTTCCAGAAGGGGACTTTAGTTTGATAGAAACTCATCCGGAAAAACAGGAAGTTTGAACCTGCAGTAATTGCTGTCACCTTCAGGGCTCAGACAGGGAAGAGTTGACTCAAGCTAGCCTGAGAAGAATGAGGAGGGGTTTGTACTGTGGGATTGTTCCCGTCATCCCCGCCACGCTGCCTCAGTTTGATTGAACAATGCTTTTGAAGTAGGAGCTGCAATCACGCGCTCTTCATCTGCATTGTAAAGGAGCGCTGTGATGATCTGCAGCACCTGGTCCTGACAAAGAGTGAGAGCGCCTCTCACAAACCAGGTTCTGACTCAATCCAGCTTTTATCAGGTGTGTAGGAAGTGATCAACCACCTGGATCCGAAAGACAAAATCCACGTCAGCTGAACTCAAATCACTCTCCTTGGTGTTGACAGATGAAGACAGTTTCATGAAGGAACAGACATCAGAAACCGTTTGTTGCCGTCTGCATGAAAAGTGCTTTACAGAAACAAAAATCACATTTTTTTTTCTTAATGCCCTTTGAAGAAACATTTCACCCCATTTATGCTAAAAACTCAACATTTGCATGCTGAGAAAATAAATTTTGGGCAGAAATGAGTTGATCTACAAAGATTTGAGTGATGAAAAGCTGAAAACTGATGATCAGACACCAAACGACTCAGTGGGCTAGGTGAAGGGCTGACACGCAGGAGCCCTGGGTTCGATTCCCAGGGTTGTCCACTGATCCCCACCCAGATTGGGTCCTTAGGCAAGACCCTTGATGCTGCTGCCTAACTGGGTCCCTGTGCCCCTCAAGTACAGGGTTGTGTCAGGAAGGGCATCCGGCGTAAAAACTCTGACAAATCACTGATGAGAAACAGTGGGTGCTGTTACGCTGTGGGGACCCCAAAAAATGAGATAAGTCGAAAGTGAAAGAAGAAGGAGACATTGATGGAACTAAATGACTGGATGAATTACATATCAATGTCTGCATTCTGTCACAGTCATCCTGTCTATTTCCAGGACTCTTTCTGGCAGGGCTCAGGGTATCAGCATCCCCACTGGGCGGCACCAGGGGGCGCTCTCTTCCCCCATGACCCGGAGCGTCACCATCTTCGGTCCTTTAGAGGAAGCATCCAATTTCAGCCCCCGCCTGCCAACATCAGGCAGCCTGCCGACCCGCCTGAACGAAGCAACGGTACATTCCGGATGGTTCCAGCCCTCCTCCAGCTCCTTCTGTGGCTCCAAGTGAACCAAACCCCTTGAAACACTCTCACTGTTCCTGCATTGATGGATTGACTCCATCCGACAACACATGGCTCCCCCTGAACATGACATCAAGCTGTCACAGGGCGGTTTCCTACCCTGTGACAGCTTGATGTCATGTTCAGAGGGGAGCCGTCCAAAGGAGGTTGGCCAAATGAAAAAATTATAAAAATGAAAAAGATTCAATCTAATTCAATTAAACGATATCAGGCTTAAAAACATAATGTTGATGCTGTGACTGCATTTTCAAAGGAGAAATTTGTTGAGAACGGTCTTTTTTTCCCCTCCTCTAAGGACCCGCTGAGTGTGGACTGGAGTCTCCACAGCCCGGAGCCGGTGACGGTCCCCTACCTGAGCCCGCTGGTCCTGTGGAAGGAGCTGGAGAGCCTGCTGGAGAATGAAGGGGATCCGGTCATCACAGAGGCCGACATGGTGGACCACCACCCCATCATCTACTGGAACCTGATCTGGTACTTCAGACGGCTGGACCTGCCCAGCAACTTACCGGGTCTCGTCCTTACGTCAGAGCACTGCAACAGGGACTCCCAGGTGAGACTCAGAACTGGCTCCATATTCTACTGCTCTTTACTACAATAAAATGTGGTGATCCGTTCATGATATGCAGACTTCCAGTACAGTACTTATCTGTAATAATAAGCGTGTCCTGTCTGAGGTCGCCATAGTGAAACATCTTTCACTGATTCACATACAGTAGGTGGTTTGGCAGAGAGTTTTTACGCCTGATGCCACCCTCTATTTTCAAGGCACAGGGAGACCCATAGTCTTCTAGAGCAGTGGTCCCCTATCACCGGGCCGCGGACCGGTGTCGTGGATCAATTGTCACCGGGCTGCGGAAGAACTCATTAATTATACCTTCTTTTATTTTTAAAATGACCGGATTCGCTCAATTAGCTTGAGCGCTAAAAGCAGTTTGGCAGCGTGTAACACTAGAAAAGTATCCGGCCCTCCAGATGGTTGAATTTAACCCAGTCATAAAGAGAAAGATAATATAAAGATATTGAAAAAAAAGCAAGTTTTTTACCCATTCCTGTGGCTATTTATGTTATTTACAGGAATGGCCACAATGCGCTATTCTGCCACTAGGGGAAGCGAAATACCCTTTTAAGAAATACCCTTGTAACAGGAGATCAAGAAATAAACAGCATTTCTTTTCGAGCGCGGGCCACGTCTTGGTAAGATGCAGTTTGGTTCCCCGCCAACCTCACTGCTGTTAAGTTGCTATAAAACGGTGTGAAAATCAGGCGTGACACCACAATGACCAAAATAAGATAATACTAACTTTAATAATAATAATATTGATAAGTGACTAGGCCATTAAGTTTAAGGGATTTTTCCAACTGATAAAAAAACTAACCAGAAACAAATCTACAGATAACAAGTTGACCAAAGGTTATATTGCTGTTATGTTACTGGTCCGGCCCAGTGGAGATCAGACGGGTTGAATGTGACCCCTGAAAAAATGAGTTTGACACCCCTGATCTAGTTTATTTTCAGCCTGTACTGATAGGCTGAGTCGACATAAGGAACTCCAAGTTAGATTTAGCAAGAAGTGATTGAGTGACTGTGTGATCTGGGCTTTTCTAGTGAAAGTTTTGGTTCTTCACAGATTTAGGTTGTTTTTATGGGTGCATGCACTGAAATACTTGCTTATGCTGGTTCTGCTGTAGTCATTCATAGAAAATGAGTATTCCTCCTTATTTTATTTATTTTTTTCTCATATTCAACCAAACCAACTGAGTTATGGTAGTGCCGCCTGGTGTGACGGTTAAACCTAACCTGTGTCAGAAGCTCCGCCCCCAAAGTCTGAAAAGGCCTGCAGTTGAGCAAGCAGAGCTGAGTGTTTCCATGCAGCGTTAGCCCTCAGGAGCCATCAGTGTTCAAAGTAATGATTGCTGGATTTATCTGTAAATGTATGAACACACAGGTAAACCCTGAAGCAGAGTTTGGGTGTTGTTTTGTCAGATTCCTCATCACTGGATGTCAGAGGACAGCAAACATGTGTTGATCCAGATACTGTGGGACAACCTGAAGCTGCATCAGGACCCTGTCCGGCCTCTCTACATCCTCTGGAACACTTACAGTGAGTCACAAACTTTACTCTGCTGAATCTTTACCAACGGGGCTGGGCTAACTTCAAGTCAGACTGACTCAACAGGTAATGTGTCGTGCAACTCATTAACCCTTTAACACCGTAGCTTTAGCTCCAGAGTTCACGTCCTTTGAATTACTGTAAGTCTACAACTTAAAAATGTGTTTTATTTCATATTTCCAGTGTCATCTTTGGTATTAAAGGGTTAAAACTCTTGGTGCTTGTCCCTGACGCACAGAGATTCCTTAAGTTTCTGTGAATCTTTTCAGAGGGTTCTGCTCTGTAGATCAGGTGTGTCAAACTCAAGTACAACACAGTGATGATCCATACTCATCAAAAACTGATCATATTTTGTAAAACATTTATTAGAGAAGAACATTGGAGTATTGTTCAGCATAAAGAGTTTTTTTTTTGTTTTTTTTTTCTTCAGAACTAAAGACTGTACAGCAGCCACGCAGTGACAGCGTAGGCTACTTTATGATGCTGATGAGAAGTGTCACTGTGTCCCTTAAAATCAGGACTGTGCGCTTCCTCCTTCTTCAAAAAATAAACATCTTCTTCAAAATATAAACATGGATAATAATTATACTCCACGATTATCTTCTTCAACAAATCAGGATTTTTTTCAGCTGCTTCTGAGTCAGCTGATGCCATTTCTCCATGCAGGGGCATGGAGAGAAGAGGGACGGTCCCTCCTCCGGGGGAGCGTGGACGGTGCTCCCCCGCCCGTTCCCGCTCCAGAGAGGGCTCTGCAGTGCTCTGATGTGCAGAGAAACACCTCAGCACTGCAGCACCTCCTTCGGATTCAGAAATTTCATACAAGCGTCTTGAGTTAATGGAGTTTTTGTAATGAACCAGAAGAGTGACATGAAAAAAATCCGCGAACATGTGAAACCGTGATAAAAGAAATGCAAAAATGTTAAATTAATGGAAAAGACGCGACATGATGCGGTCTGAGGTCTCATGGCGTGATTTGAGCGACGGGCTCAAATCACGCCATGAAAGTCTAGCAGCAGCCTGATTTATGCGACGAGGTGTGAATTGGGCGGGTTGACCAGAATTTAAATATCTGAAGTTTGACAGGTTGCTGCATCACATCTGCTATTCAGGAACTCAGCTTTGGGTACATGACGTTTTCAGTGACTCGATCATCGGGTAGAATATTGACCCAAAGCGAGCGTTTGTGTCCTGAATTTTCATCTTTCTCCTTAACTTGTTGGGGCCGCAGGTTTGTAGAGCTTATCCGGATACTTTGGGATGAAGGCGGAAAACACTCTGGACAGATTGTCGGCGTTCTCTCCCGTGGCGGAGCTCACTCACTCAATGTGCCAGACAGAGAGATGCTGCGGGGTGTAGAGACTGCCGGCTCTGGCTTCATCCAGACATTAAAGAAAAGAAGGGAAAAATGTCTCCTAATATAATTTTTCCCCCTCAGGTTAACACGAGATAGAGAGCCTTCAAGCTCAGCCACAGAGACACAGAGACACAGAGACACAGTGGAAGCGGCTGTCATCCTGTTGCTGGAAAATCTTTAATAATAATCATATAAACTCAAACATTGAGACATGATTACTGATGTTTTGGTAGAACTCTTCACAATAAATAAACCTCATTTATTTCTCAACATCATCTGTGTCTTCATACATTCTAAGTGAGACACCAGTCCTTACTGCGATCATTGTAATAACATTAGCTGGTAGCTCCTCCCACATCGGGAACACATTTTTTGACAGAGCAGCAAATTTGTCGCAATGCGAAAGAGGGGCGGGGCATGCTAATTTGTCACGCGAGTCACGTTCGGTGTGAATGCACCTTTATAGTGTCATTAGTGTACGTGAGGCAGACAGTAGCTCTGCTCAAACTGTAGAGGGCGCTCGTTAGCTCCTGTTTGTTCTAGGAGTCCGTTATTTATTTAATGTTTTGTTCTGCCTGAAAAAACACAAGTACTTATCATATTCAGTTCTATTATATTGCACTCAAATGTGTTCACATTTTCTATAAATATTGAATCGTCAATAATACAATTAGGAAAATAAATTGCAGAAAGGCAGATCTAGTATCTTGACTCCCAAAGGTTTCTTAAAGTTGCTTGTTCTATCAACCAATGAGGACCAAAGCTGAAGTTTAGAGGCTTCAAAGTTTAAAACAATTTCTTTTGAAACTAAAAGATAAGTACTTTAGGCCAAAGTCACAGAGATTGTTGTTCCAAAGGAGAAGTGTATGTTTGTTTACAAGTAGTCAACCAGTGACACCCGTCACAAACCCCACTGCAACCTTTGATGATAGAAAACATTGATTGATTGATTGATTTGGTATTTTTCAAGGATACATTGTAGACAATACAAGACAAAAAAATTAAACTGATTTTTTTAAAACCTTTACAAAAATATTGAAATACAATGATAAGAAAAGCAAACAAACACATAAAAACAAAAAGACAGACTTATGTCAAATTTGATTCATTAAATATAGTAATTAATAACTAAAGTCAAGTAGAGTTTGATCTTTTGTTTTAATGTTGGTGTTCTTTGAACTCGCTCTGTACTTTAAGGTACTTTGATGTCTCTTTTAAAGCTGATGGTGTCGCAGACCTGAAATAGTTTAAGTCCAATAGATTTGATTTTTTTCTCCTAACTTGCCTAACCAGAGACTCACCACAGCGTCCCCTTTGAAATGAGCTCCTTAAGTTTCTCACTTTAAATGTTTTCATGTTATCCAGGTTCTGTTATCCAGAACATCTTGGTTTATTCTGCTTCGATTCATTTTTTTTCTTTAAATCTAAAAAACCTTTTATTTCTCTGACAAAAATGTAATATTGAATGTTTATACTAAGCAGGTTTTTACTGAGGTCTGATGGGATCTTTCTTCTGCAATGTAAGAACTTCTTCTATATGGAGAGTTTCCCTGCAGATCCTGAGAACTCGATTTGTTCTGACCGCGGTTGTGGTTGCACGCCTGTGGCTGAAACAGCTGTTGTGTGTTCACGTGTGCCGCTGGCAGATGTGGGTTACTCCGTGACACGGCCGGTCCCAGAGGAGGAGAAGGCGTTCAGCGAGGAGGTGCTGCAGAGCGTGGTGAGGAGCATCCAGAGGAACGACGTCAGCCGGCCCATGGCTCAGCTGCTGCAGCTGCTCAACCAGACACTCGGGGTCAGGAGGCAAAGGTCAGCAATGTCAACATTATGTTGGTCTATACTGGAAAAATCTTCAGAAAATTATTGATGTCATAGCAATATACAAATAACAGTATGATACATAGCATTATATGTTATAACGTGTGTGTGTTAACGCCTAACGAGGTGTTCCTTATCAGAAATTAATGGACGACACAGAGGACAGTTGCTTCCTCAAAGTCTATTAATTTCTGATAATGCACTCATCCAAGGGCATTATCCTGCATTAGTAATACTTCATCCTCGTTCTTTTTTAGGTTGAAATTGCAAAAAGCAGACTAGTGACACACAATCTGAGGCGTTGTCATGGTGATGACTAGAAAGCCAGTGCAAACCTCAGTGATGTATCTGCTGAACGTTAGGATGGGTTAAACAGCATCATTTCAGAGGGAAGGTTCACCTCTTAATGCTTGTTTTTGTCCAGATGATGAAACAAAAGATTGTTTCTTAGAAGCAAAGTCTAAATTGTTCAGTTCCTCTGGTGTCACCTCCTCGCGTCTCCTCTCCTTCTATAAAGAACATTAAGGTTGTTTGACCAGAATCTGAACGTTATCACTACAGATTATCATTTTTTAATGGGCACTATGCAGCCAATTGGAATGGAGTATTCACCAGACCATGGTATGTTATACATCTATGTAAATTTCAATACCAGTTTGAGCAAAATCTTTCCGGCCTGTTCTTTTAGGATGACATAAACCAACATTTGTCTTAATGACACATCTGTTGGCCTTCTCCCTAAATCAAAAATGTATTTTTTTTTAATCTTCAGAACTGCCTGTGCCTCCAGTACGGGGGGCTGGACCCCTCTGTGGTAGCTTCTTTAACTTGTGCTCTCCTATGGGGTCCAGATGACCCCACCCTTACATTTATGTGTGATCCCTCCCATGACAAAGGTGGACAGGAGTTTATGTCTGCCACAGAAACCAGTGAAGATATCACAAGGGTTCATCTGTGTGACAAACTCAGCTGAAGAACCGAGTCCTAGAACAGAGGATGATAGACTCTAGAAGTTCTGATGGTGTCTCGTTCTGTGAGTGTCTTCACCCATAGAAAATGCTTCACTTCCAGCTCCAACCCAATCAAGTCCACTCTGTCGCCATTATTTTGTGAAACGGTGGCTGCCATGTTGGAACGAGTTAACATTACTAGGCAATGATTAGTCCAAATTGGTCTGACTTAACATTTCTATGGGAACTACTCTCGCCAATCAGGAGTGAGCTTGTTGGAAAGCCACACCCCTACCACTTGAAAGTGGGCTACATGACATTTGTCAGCGTTGGAGATGGGGTCAGCCTGCTCCTCCCACTTTTATTGAGAAATCTGATTGGTCAGTTTATTACTTGAATAACTCGATTTACAGACAAAATATCATGAAAAAAGTGAACTTTCAAGAACATATTAAAAACGGATCAGAGTAGGAATGGTTATTCTGGCCAATAACACCAGCTTATTTCTCTATATACCCCACGGGACTCCCTGTAGTCAGACATCCATTATGGCAGCATTATGAACAGCGCTGCCATGAACGCCACTGCTGAAACTTTCAAGCCATTGGAGTTTTCATCTCACTTTAAGTAACATGACATTGAGCATTATTTAAAAAACATAAAAAGACCCGATAATGTTCCCGGCGTGCTTTTTAAAGGTATCTCCGCTGAAGAAAAACATCCCAGATCTATGCTATCCAGACTTATGACTAAACTTCAAACTTCAAACTTTATTTGTATAGCGCCTTTTCTTTGGCCGAATCACAAGGCGCTTAACATAAAAGCAAATAAAATACATATTAAAGACACAAAAAACACAGATGGTTTAAAAACAAATTTACACAAAGACACAAAACGAACATCCCTCTCTCCCCCAAGTTCCCCCATTGACCCTTGTCAATAAAAGTGAATAAAGAGTAAAAGCTGCAGATCTCTGAGAATAATCTGGCTTGGTACTACTGTGTAGAAACGATTTTACGAGAATCCCCTTATTCAAGACCCAGACTGACCATGGGGGGCATCGCCGCAGCGCCTGCCCAGCACGGGGTAGCGCCCCAAAGAGAACAGGCACCGCTTCAATGCAACACATTGAGAAATTTTAAAATTATTGAGCTTGGGTAAAATTTTCTCTCTCTTGTCTTCAGGACCGATGATTAAAACTTCTGATTTGTCCTGGTTGAGCTGTAAGACCTTTTCTGCCATCCATGATTTTATTTCTAAAATACAATTTAAAAGAATGTTTATAGGTTCAAGGTCATCAGGAGACACGGCGATGTGAAGCTGAGTATCATCAGCGTAGCTGTGAAAGTCAACGCCGTGTCTCAATGATGACATCCCCAAGAGGCAACATGTACAAGTTAAAAAGAATGGGGCCTAAAATTGACCCTTGGGGAACCCCACAACTTATTTTGTGGATTCTTGAGGAGGATGTATCCATACGTACATAAAAATGTCGATCTGTGATATAAGAGAGGAACCATTTACGAACAGTTTCTGAGAGGCCAACTCGACTCCGAAGTCTGTCTAATAAAATCTGGTGATCTACCGTATCGAAGATCAAGTAGCACCAGAATGGAAAGTTGCTGCGTGTCAGAATTATTTCTTAGGTCAGTTAAAATCTTTAAAAGGGCCGTCTCAGTACTGTGGTTTGTCCTAAAGCCAGATTGACATTTTTCTAAAACATTATGTACATTTAAAAAAATCATGCAATTGAATAAAAACTGTTTTTTCAATAATTGTATCTAAAAATGGTAAGGTGGATACAGGTCTATAATTATCCATAGTATTTGGATCTAAGTTACTCTTCTTCAGAAGGGGCTTCACCACCGCCGTCTTACAGGCAGAGGGGAAGACACCCGTCTGAAGAGAGGTGTTAACTATGTTTAAAATCTCTGACTGAAAGAATCCATAACAGGTTTTTAAAAGAGAAGTGGGGATGGGGTCTAAAGGGCAGGTTGTAGTTTTTGCTTGGGAAAAAACTCAACCAAGCGTCTTCTCATCAACCAGGACAAAACTCTCCAGTGTTTCCTCAAGTAAAGACAATGCCGCTGACCTGCTAACATTAGTGCTATGTACCGGTTGAAGGTTAGATCTAATACCATTGACTTTACTCCTGAAGTGGTTTGCAAAAGTCCTCGCATGCAGTTTCTGAGTGAGGCATGATTGGTTTATTAAAATCTTTGTTCAATAAAAAATCAATAGTCTTAAAAAGAAACCGGGGGTTGTGTTTATTGTCTGTGATGAGTTTTGAAAAATAAAGAGTCCTTGCTTGTTTAGCGGCGTCATTGTAAGTTTTAAGTTGATCTTTAAAAAAGTTATAATCAAATGTTAAATTTGATTTCCTAAACTTTCTCTCTGCTCGCCTGCAGACTCTCTTTAGATTTAAAGTAGCCCCATTTCTCCAAGGTGTCTTTGGATTTGTTTTTAGTCTTTTTGTTTTTAATGGAGCTACTGGATGGATTGCAGACTTCAGTCTGTCGTTAAAATTATCAGAGAATCGCAGGACACAGGTAAAATCTGAGCAGGAGTTTGGTTTAAAATGTCAATAAAATTTGCTGCCACTTCAGGAGTTGTATATCGTTTTGTCACAGTTCTCACTGAGGCCTCCTGCTGGATAAAACCAGTCACCTTAAAAAACACACAATAATGGTCTGACACAGTCAAGTCAACAACAGAGGACACGCCAGCAGACAGGACATAGGTGATGACCAAGTCCAGGGTGTGTCCTCTGTTGTGAGTAGGCTGTGCCACATGCTGGGTAAAATCCAAGCTGTTTAAAATATTTTAAAACTACCTAATAAACTTCCCATCCTACACGGGGGACTCTAAAGTTTACAAAATCCTGGAGGATTACAGATGGACTCAATCTGGGTTTGTAGTGAACATTCATCTGTGGAATCTTCAATCAAGAAATTTCTGCATCATCACTGGAAGTTAAGTGTTATACTCCTGGCAACGTAACATTAGCATGCTAGCAGCGGGATCAGAGCGTTGTTTGTTGACATTAGCTTGACTAACATGTCTGGTTGTCATTTTTATTTTTCTCATGTCTGGAGATGGAAGCTAGTTGAAAATAGACAGAATAAAGTCTGGACTCTATGGATTATCACTCCTTCTTCCCACCAAATAAATCAACATTTCAGGATCCACATTTTGATTGCTGCATTAGCGCTTGCTAACTTAAACACAACATTATTATTTCCACAAATTGCATGAAATGAACTGTGGTTTTACACTAGCATCAATCAGAAACCAGAATTATAGCATATAATGAAAGTAAGTAAGCTTTGTATACAGTAGCATACTTGATGTGAAGTAATCGCTGCACAGACAGAACCTGACCGTTGGAGGGTGAGTATGGATGGAACGGTAACAGACATCCTTCTGCCGGGGGGTATTTGTGGATTCCTCCTGTCTCTAAAAAATACAGGGGTAATATTCTACCTTCCTTTTTTCATCATCTATTTGTACAATCTGGGGCGCCACAGTTATAACCATGGTTAGCCTGCTTCACCGCGACAGTCAGCTGATTCAATTCCTCAGGGCCAATTGCTGCCAAAATGAGGAGGACGACCCTGTGTGACGTTATCTCCTGGAGCTCTGTGGCTTCTTGAAACCAGCATGTACTTTCTTTTTGGAGCACCAGGGGGAGGAGTCACTCAGTCCAGTTCTCTGTGTACAGTCAATAGTTTCAACTCCACCTGCTGCTGAGACTAAAACACTTGGATGGAGGCTTAGCTTTTGCCTTAGTTATGACTTTTCTTCCTGGTTCCAAAAGTGATCGTTGAGTTTTTCTTCAGAAAGTTCTTAGAACGATTAAGCATAACTTTTTTGCTGCTGTAAACCATTAAGAAGTTCTCCAAAACCGAGCTGTTGTGCGGGGGATGTGGTAATACAGTCACCATCATGATGGATTATCACCCCAGGGGACCCCCCCATCATTTGAAATGTCACCATGTCCTGTTGTGGTGATGATCATATATTTATGACCTGTGAGGAAGATGTAGTCACTGAATGCTCACGTCTGGCTCTCCTCCTCCTCAGGAGTTTGTACAGAGACATCCTCTTCCTCTCCCTGGTGGCTCTGGGAAAAGACAACATTGATGTCGGTGAGACACATTACTATTAGTTTTATTATGTTTGCTGAAGTTATTCTGTAAATTTGTTCACTGAACCAACAGTTTCATTTTTATTACAAACTGTTTTGGAGATTTTCTGAAGAAGGAAAAGCTGTGAGTGAGACTCCTTTACCCTTCCACTTCCTCCTCTCAGACGCCTTCGATCGGGAGTACAAGTTGGCGTATGATCGCCTCGCACCAAACCTGGTGAAGCTGACACATAACTGTGACCGTCCCCCGAGCACAGGCGTCATGGAGGTCCGAAGGACGTTTGGGGAGCCGTACCTGTGAGGCGTCACGCAGCAGACTCCGTTCCTTCATCAGCTCAGGAATCGTCCTGGACAGTCACCAAGGGGGTGTAATGTTTAGGGTCACCATCAGGGATGAAGACCAAAGTTTTCCTAACCTGATGGCAGGAAGCCACTGTCCATGAATGCCACTTCCTCCACGGTTTTTCTGTGAGAATCCTGTGATGACAGACACTAAAAAAAAAAAAAGGATTTTTTTCCATCAAAGGTCTAATGGGATGAAAACTCACAGCAGCAATATTTTAACACAAACTGAATTTCTATTGGCAGTTTTATTTAATTTGCACAGTGCTTTGCTTTTGTGCGTCTGTTGTCGTCTATATGTTTGAAGCGAGCGTCTGGAAAGACAGCTGCTGACTGCCAACGTGGAAGCAACGCTTCTTCTGAAGGGACATCCTCTGCAGCACAGCCACTGTTTAGATATCATCAGACCAACTACAGTTATGGATAAATAACAGTGCAACCAGAAAAAACATTAAAGCTCCTGTTCTAGAGATCGCCTTGACCTTAAGGCAAACCACAGAGGTGAACCAAGGGCTGGCAGCCACGAGTGACTGTTGGCATTCAATACTTTCCACTAAGGAAGTGACTTTTGCACATAATGCGGGCGGGGTCGGTCATGATAACCTGCATTTTGGTTGCACGTATTAATTAGTATTTCCGTCAGTTTTTGTGCTTGATTGCACGTATTTATGTGTGAATAGCATCGAGCTTCTGCAAAACTCTTGAGATTGAATATTGGAGTGGAGGACGATATGAGGAGCATAAGAAACTGGGATTTGAACCCCTGATCTAATCACTAACCCAGTCTTTAACACCGGAGCTCCATTGTTTATATTCTTTGAGTTACTGTATTTTTTTTTAACTGTTAAGATAATTCCAGCAGATTGTGAATGTGAAAAGTAGCTTGACGAGCTGCTTTTCTCATTCACAATCTGCTTGAATTATCTTGTTACTGGTTGAAAAGTTCCCGTATGTTAAAGATGTAGTGTTTAAGGCGACGCCTCAGGTGTTAAAGGGTTAAACAGAGTAGAGGACTGCCTCACCTACAGAACAAGCCACCGTGTGGTGAACTGATGAACTTATCTGGCTCTAACTGTTTTCGTTTGTCTAGCCTTAAAAGGGAAGACATGTTTTAGAGGTTTTACACATATTTAATTAGTCTTTTTTTAAGTGTTGTTTGAAATAGACAACATTTCTATGCAATAGTTTGGACAAAATCTACAGTCTAAAAATGTCAGTGATAATTTTACTGTGACTAAAAAAAAACTAGTTTTTCTCTAACTTTGTAAGCGGTTCTGTGAGGAAACGGACATGTGGGCCGCTCAGCAGAACCCCTCTGATGTTTCTGCGTCAGAGTTCAGAGGTACGCGGTGGAATCCTCTGATGTGCGTATGAAAGCAGAAGCAGCTGGGGGGTCCAGGAGGGGGGTGCAGTCAGCAAACTACCAACAAAGACAGAAGAGAGCACAGAGAAACACATTTCTTTAACAGACAGAAACATTTTTTTCTTTTGAAATGCTGTAAGCAGTCAGTCTGAATGAGATTAAAACGTTTTTTTTTTTGTTTACATGGAATTAAGATGCTGATAAGTCTGATGACTCAGCGTGATGCCACTGATGTTAATGTTCAGTTAATGTAACTGCCCTGTAAACCTTCCAGGAAGTGAAAAACATTTTCTCAGTTTCACCCAAACTTGAATCCCATTAATCCTTTTAGGCCCGATCTGAATTCTTCCCTTCTCCCTCCCCCTTCATTTAGCCCTCCAAACGGAGGGAGATGAAAAAACAGTGTCTAATATTTCAGACATGATTTTTGTTCGATGACGTCACCAATAATCGCCAGTCCGCTAGCATTAGAGCAGACCATACATAACAACAGCGGTTTAACTTTAAAAAGGTCACACTACAACATAAAGTCCATCCATCCATCCATCTTCTTGACCGCTGCTTCCCTTTCGGGGTCGGGGGGTGCTGGAGCCTATCCCGGCTACTGAAGGGCGAAGGCGGGGTACACCCTGGACAGGTCGCCAGTCTGTCTCAGGGCCTCAATCACACACACATACACTCTCACATTCACACCTAGGGACAATTTAGAGTCACCAATTAACCTACGAAGCATGTTTTTGGACGGTGGGAGGAAGCCGGAGTCCCCGGTGAAAACCCACGCATGCACAGGGAGAACATGCAAACTCCACACAGAAAGGTCCCAGCCGGGATTCGAACCGGGGCCTTCTCGCTGCGAGGCGAGAGCGCTAACCACTTGCGCCACCGTGCAGCCACAACATAAAGTCATTACTTATATTTAAATGTAAACATCTGTATCTTCAATTAACTCTGAAATTTCTCCATGTGGAATTTCGCTAATAAATTCTACTAATGGAAACCCCACAATTTCGACGAAACAGACATTTTTCACAAAACTGTAATGGAAACACTTTTTTCTAAATAAATGCTCTTCTCTTTATGAAGAATCTGCTCTGAGCTCTGCACAGTTTGCACGCCGAGAGATCCCACAGCGTCACAGCTCTTTAGAAACTGTGGTCATACGGAATCACGTAGCTCCTCCTCCTTTCCTCATCACTTCATCTGCAGAAGCACGTTTGCAGCTTGGAGCCTGAAGTCTCATGAGCGTGAGAGCCGTGACAGAAACTTGAATGGAAGTTGTTGTGTTTTCAGACAGAAAAAAGGTCCAGATTCTTTCCTGTTAGAATGTTTTTTCTTTTAACCGCTGAACAGGCTTCTATCTCTTCTGAGTCGAGCTGAGCTGCACGCCCCAGACAGAGCTGTGACATCACCCAAATGCTCCTTTTAGTGAATCAAATAAAAAAAACACTTGTTCTCATTCATCGCCGTGTTTTTAATGACTTATCGCGTGAGTTGGTTTGTGCTTTATCGCAAAATGATGATTTAATGGAAACGGTCTCATTTTGAAACTGTTTTTTCGAAATTCCTAGAATCTCCATAAAGTTTTGCGCAAATGTGTCATGGATACGCAGCTAGTGGTTCAGAGTGAAGAAAAAAGTTTCTTAGCACGAAGCTGTTTACTCTCCGATAGTGGACTTTGGACCCCTCTGTTTGGAGGGTGAAATTAAAAAAAAGAATAATTCTGGACACGAGGGGAAGAATTCAGATTGGGCCTAAGAGAACATGAGAACTACCAGTCTGTAAACACTTTAGCATGTTGAAACCCCAAACCAACCTTCTGCCTCTGTTTGGTACAAAGTGCATGTTGATGCATGATGTTCTGAAAGCTACGTAAGCCGTAAACAGCCTGCCCTATTTTTGTTTGTTTGTTTTTGTTCATTTTCTTGTTATAACGAAATCCCCTATCTCATTGTAACAAGAAAAACAAAGTTTATCTCGTTATAACGAGATAATGGAGAACCTCTTTCCCACACGGAGACGCCGAGACTTTACCTGATTTAAGTCTCTTTATTTCTGGTTAACACCAAAAACTGTAGAAGAAAACACTCCCCAATCTATTATTTTATTTATTAGTGGATCTATCCTCTTTTAAGGTCTTAGTCATGCACCAGCCCTCTCAAACCTCCAAACATACAGGTTGATTGACAGAATGTTGAATTCCAGAGGTTGAGACGCTTTCTACGAAAGCCGAAAACAACCTTCCTACTTTTTTTATTGTTTTCTCATAATAACAAGATGCACTTGTTATTATGAGAAAACGATCTTTGTCTCAAAAAAACGAAGAAAAAAAAAGAGTGGGGCAAGCTGTTTTTGGCTTCCATAGTAAAGGGCTTGCCCTACTTTTTTTTATTATTATTATTTTTTTTATCATTTTCATAAGAAAACAAAATAACTTTTTAACAAGAAAACAAACTTTGTTTTCTCATTTTAACAAGATAATGGATCTTGTTATAATGTCAAAACAATTAAAAAACAGTAGGGCAGGCTGTTTTCAGCTTCCGTGGAAAGCGTCTCAGCCCTGAAATTCAGCTTCAGGAGGTACAGTAACATCTGCACCATCTCATCTAAGAAGGTGATTCTTCAGGATCGCCAAGACCCAAACACTGACCCCAAACTGTTCCTGTTTCAACTGTCCGATTTTCTGTGTGAGTTGTTTTTTATACATGCTTTTGTGTCCAGTTCTGACTTTAATCCTCTCAGATTCTGAGTAACACATGCTAGTGTTTGTTAACTCTTCCACTATCATCTCAACCTACTTTGAGTTCCTACCATGTTACACACAGCTGGTTGTGGTGTGACCAGGTACCTGTCTGTACACTAACCCGTGTGGAGCTGAAGCAGGACTGAACCCGTTCCCCAGTTCTGCATCTTCAGCCTGGATAGTTTTACTGAATGAGATTCTGAGCATCTCTCAAACTGGACAGAACAGCTGATGAACAGACATGCTCAGTACCCGTCAAATGTTGGCCAGACCTACTCAGTCCCATAGGGTATCAGGTGTTCCATCAACCAAAAGACGGCCCTGGTTGAAGGAGGACCCCTGCTTTGAAGTTCATGAAGATCCGAGGAGTCTCAGCCATGATGGAATTTTCAGCAGAAGAAACCAAAACTGGAAAAGTTGGCAGTTTGCACTCTGAAAATCCTGGATATGAGTTCAAGACCTGGAGAAGGTCATGAACCGTGATCTGTTCAGATGAACTCTGTGTGAAAGGTTTACAGAATGAAACCGTTTCAGATCAGATGTCTGCAGTACAAATGTCCTGTTTTGAACCAGGATTGTAAATAAAGTTATTTCAACTGTTTGTTTTGTAGCCTTACAGAACTGTGAGGAAAGCCGTGGCCTACAGGAAGCATTGCAGGAGCAGAGAGGGCGATGGAAGCTTCTGGAAAAGCCTTCTATCAGAAGTTCTATAAAAACTAAATGTGAGGGAAATTACTCAACAAATAAGTAAGAATATATATATATTTTAAATGTATCCTTTCCAGCAGACCAGAGCTAAAATGGTTACAAACAGAAGTTATGTTGCTGCAGACACAGGAGGTGCATATGTGCATAAACCACTTTTGTATTTGATGCTAAACCTCATTATATTTGTATCATGTGTAAGTCAGTAGAGATGGAAGATAAGGATTCAAGAAAAGGAAATTGATTAAAGAAAGATTAGGGGCAGGATTACTAACAATTAGAGGAAACTAGATAGAAGCTCGCTAGCATGCTAAAGCGGAGCTCGCTAGCTGGCAACAGGGGAGCTCGGCAGCTCAATATAACGGAGCTCGCTAGCTCGTTACATCATAGCTGGCTAGGTCGATACAGCGGAGCTCACTAGCATGCTACGCTCTCCACCGGGCGGCTGGTTAATGTAGCTGGCTAACCCACTGAGTGCCCACTTAAGCCAATGTGGGCAAACACAGATGGGGCCACCACAGAAACTGTAGACAAACCCATTTGGGGGCCACATTTTCTTCCCACCTTTAAACCATATGAGCACTATATCACGGGTGTCAAACTCATTTTGGTTCAGGGGCACTCAAGTAAACCCGTCTGATCTCAAGTGAGCCAGACCAGTAGCATAATAACAAAATAACCTTTGGTCAACTTGTTATTTGTAGCTTTGTTTTTGTTTTGTTTAGGGTTTTTTTCAGTTGGAAAAAATGCCTCAACCAACCCAGTAGCCTAATCACTTATTATTACACATTCATTCACAGATTTCAAATAACATGGATTTTACTATTTTTTTTAATGGTTTATTCAGTTTTATAGATTATTTTACATCTGGCATTGAGGCATTCCTGATAGTAAACTCAAGAGGGAGCTATGAAAAAAAATTAAATCTTCTTTTCCTTTGGGCTTTTCCCTTCAGGGGTCGCCACAGCGAATCAGTTTCCTCCATCTAAGCCTGTCTTCAGCATCCTCCACTCTAACACCAGCCACCTTCATGTCTTCATTCACTGCATCCATAAACCTCCTCTTTGGTCTTCCTCTAGACCTCTTTCCTGCAGCTCTAGACTCAGCATCCTTCTACCAATATATTCACTGTCTCTCCTCTGAACATGTCCAAACCATCTCAGTCTGGCCTCTCTGACTTTATCTCCAAAACCTCTAACATGTGCTGTCCCTCTGATGTATTCATTCCTGATCCTATCCATCCTGGTCACTCCCAAAGAGAACCTCAGCATCTTCATCTCTGCTACCTCCAGCTCTGCTTCCTGTCTTTTCTTCAGTCCCACTGTTTCTAGTCCAAACAACATGGCTGGTCTCACCACAGTCTTGTACACCTTTCCTTTCATTTGTGCTGAAACTCTTCTGTCACACATCACACCTGACACTTTTCTCCACCCATTCCAACCTGCTTGCACTCTCCTCTTCACTTCTTTTCCACACTCTCCATTACTCTGTACTGTTGACCCTAAATACTTAAACTCCTCCACCTTCTTTATCTCTTCTCCCTGTAACCTCACTCTTCCACTCTGGTTCCTCTCATTCACACACATGTACTCTGTCTTACTGCGGCTAACCTTCATTCCTCTCCTTTCCAGGGCAAACCTCCACCTCTCTAACTCCACCTCCACCTGTTCCCTGCTCTCACTACAAATCACAATATCATCTGCAAACATCATAGTCCATGGTGATTCCTGTCTAACCTCATCCGTCAGTCTGTCCATCACCATTGCAAACAGGAAGGGGCTCAGAGCTGATCCCTGATGTAATCCCACCTCCACCTTGAACTCCTCTGTCACCCCTACAGCACACCTCACCACTGTCTTACAGCCCTCATACATGTCCTGCACTGCTCGGACATACTTCTCTGTCACTCCAGACTTCCTCATACAATACCATAGTTCCTCTCTGGGCACTCTGTCATAAGCTTTCTCCAGATCTACAAAGACACAGTGGAGCTCTCTCTGACCTTCTCTGTACTTCTCTATCAACATCCTCAAAGCAAATGTTGCATCTGTAGTGCTCTTTCTTGGCATGAAACCATACTGCTGCTCACAAATGTTCACTTCTGCTCTTAGTCTGGCTTCCACTACTCTTTCCCACACCTTCATTGTATGGCTCATCAGCTTTATTCCTCTGTAGTTACCACAACTCTGCACATCTCCCTTATTCTTAAAAATGGGCACCATCACACTTCTCCTCCATTCCTCAGGCATCTTCTCACCACCTAAGATCCTGTTGAACAACCCGGTCAAAAACTCCACTGCCATCTCTCCTAGACACTTCCATACCTCCACAGGTATATCATCAGGACCAAGAGCCTTTCCACTCTTCATCCTCTTCAAAGCCCCTCTCACTTCACCTTTACTAATCTTTCTTACTTCCTGCTCCACAACCGTCACCTCTTCTACTCTTTGTTCTCTCTCATTCTCTTCATTCATCAACTCTTCAAAGTATTCTTTCCATCTTTCCATTACACCACTGACACCTGTCACCACATTACCATTCCTATCCTTGATCACCCTAACCTGCTGCATGTCCTTCCCATCTCGATCTCTCTGCCTTGCTAGTCTGTACAGGTCAGTCTCTCCCTCCTTACTACCCAACCTAGCGTACAAGTCATCATAAGCTCTTTGTTTGGCCTTTGACACCTCTACTTTCACCTTACGCTGCATCTCCCTGTACTCCTGTCTACTCTCCTCAGTCCTCTCAGTGTCCCACTTCTTCTTAGCTAGTCTCTTACTCCGTATACACTCCTGCACCTCCTCATTCCACCACCAAGTCTCCTTATCAACTCTCTTTCCTGATGACACACCAAGTACACTCCTACCTGTCTCCCTGATCACATTAGCTGTAGTTATCCAGTCATCTGGGAGTACCTCCTGACCACCCAGAGCCTGTTTCAACTGTTTCTTAAAAGTCATGCAACAATCTTCTTTTTTCAGCTTCCACCAGTTTGTCCTCTTCTCTGCCTTTGCCCTCTCTTTCTTCATCTTCTTCACCACCAGAGTCATTCTACACACCACCATCCTGTGCTGTCTGGAAACACTCTCACCAACCACTACTTTACAGTCACTGATCTCCTTCAGATTACACCGTCTACACAAGATGTAGTCTATCTGTGTGCTTCTACCTCCACTCTTATAGGTCACTCTATGTTCCTGTCTCTTCTCAAAGAATGTATTCACTATCGCCATTTCCATCTTTTTTGCAAAATCAACCACCATCTGTCCTTCTACATTCCTCTCCTGGATACCAAACCTGCCCATCACCTCCTCATCACCTCGGTTTCCTGCACCAACATGACCATTGAAATCTGCACCAATGACAACTCTCTCATTTCCAGGGATGCTCATCATCACTTCATCAAGATCCAACCAGAACTTCTCCTTCTCTTCCAGCTCACATCCTACCTGTGGGGCATACCCACTGACAACATTGAACATGACACCCTCCATTTCTATCTTCAGACTCATCACTCTATCTGACACTCTTTTTACCTCCACAACACTCCTAACAAACTCCTCCTTTAGGATAACTCCTACTCCATTTCTCTTCCCATCTCCACCATGATAGAACAACTTGAACCCTGCTCCTAAACTTCTAGCCTTGCTACCTTTCCACCTGGTCTCCTGGACACACAGTATGTCTACCTTTCTCCTCTGCATCATGTCCACTAACTCTCTACCCTTTCCTGTCATAGTTCCAACATTCAAAGTCCCAACTCTCAGTCCAACACTAGTGACTTTCCTCTTCTCTCTCTCCCTACGAACCCGCCTTCCTCCTCTCCTTCTTCCACCAACAGTAGTCCAATTTCCACCGGCACCCTGTCGGTGAACAGCACCGATGGCGGTCGTTGTTAACCCGGGCCTCGACCGATCCGGTATGGATTTCGTAGGTCTGATTCGCATATTTGATTTGGGAAAGATTTTACGTCGGATGCCCTTCCTGACACAACCCTCTGTATTTGCAAACATTTGTGAACATAAGAAATGGGGGTTAAGCTCTCTTTCTCTCCTTAAACTCGGCATAGTTTGTCTTTCATCAGGCCGTGAACATCAGGATTCAAATCCTGTGTAGCAACACATTTCACCGTGTCATTCAAGTGGGCAAAATACAAAGAAATGGCCAAAAACATTTTCCAGGGTTGGCTGCTTTTCCTGTGCTTGGTGGAATCATTGTTTTACAGAACCGTAACTCGCCACAGGAACAAGCTAGAAACGTAATTTTTTTTTTTTTTTGTCAAAATCCCTATATTTTTTTCTTCATGACTGGGCCGGATTAAATCATCTGGTGGCCCGGATACGTTTGACACCCCTGCACTATATAGTGTACTGTAGTGAGTAGTGAAGGAAACAATAGAATCTGTTTGTCTATTAGTGGATGCATCAACATGGAACAGAGCAAGGAGACTTTGGACCACCCCTGGCAGTTCCTGCGTCACAAGCGAGAGCTTTTTGATGCTGCAGGTTTGTCTGCTCCTGATCCATCACCATTTGAATAAAGGAATATTTAGAAATGTAAGGAACTATTTCTGGGCCATAAATATTTGAAACCCCCTTGAAAACATTTTGAAAAAAATATTGGTGTTTGGCCCAAAAAAAAAGTAAAATGTCCAAAACTTTTGGCTGTTCTAAAATTATTATTTTCAGCTTCAAATGTTCTGTTTTTTAGGTTTCAAAACTGAACATTTCAATTTCTAGCCTTTTTTTCAGTCTCAAATCTTTTTTCACTTTCAACTCTTTTTTTATTGTTTTTGAATCTGAAAATTTCAGTTTCAAAACTTTTGGTCGCATTGGGGCGGGGATAAAATGATGGGCCAATCAAAATCGATGAGGGTGGTAACTTCAGAACCGGTGCATTCACTGACTCTGAGAACTGTGATAATTACAGTCAGAAAATGTCTGTTTAGTCTGTACATTCTGAAGTTGTCCCAAGACGGCTGTAAAAAGCAGATTGAGTCACGTATTGAGTCAAGTTTAGAGCTTCCTTCTCAATCGTCAAGTACCTGACCTACCTTGGCAGTCGTTTGTGACTGAGATACAGGACAGACCTCTCTTCGCCATCATCCCTCTGGGCCAGAACAGCTCCAATTCCCACATCTGATGCGTCCACCTGCACCAGAAACCGTTGCTGGAAGTCCGGACTGTGTAAGACAGGAGATGAGCACATGGGATTTTTCAGGGCATCAAAAGACATTTCACACTCAAAAGTCCAACGTATATAGGGTTTGGTGATGACTTGCGAGTGAGATTAGTGAGAGGGGCTAGTGAGTGTGGCATAAATCTGCTGTACCAACCAATGAGTCCCAAAAACGATTTCAGCTGTTTCTTGGTGTGGGGCTGCTTAGTCTTTTGAATGGCCTCCACTTTATCAATTACAGGGGGAATGTTACCTCTTCCCAGCTGAAATCCAAGGTACTGGGTTTCCTTATTTGCACACTCACACTTGTGTGGATTAAGTGTTAGCCCTGCCTCCTCAATAGTTTTGAGAACCTTCTCAAGGTGACACATGTGGTCTTCCCAGGAATTACTAAAAATCACCACATCATCTAAGTAGGCAGAACAGTAATCTTCCAAACCTCTCAGAAGAGTGTCCATCATTCTCTGGAAAGTGGCAGATGCTCCATGTTGTCCAAATGGTATCACGGTGAATTGATACAAACCTGCTAATGTTCAAAAAGCAGTGTATTGCCTGGATGACGCTTCCAGTGGGATCTGCCAATAGCCTTTGCTTTTCCAATACGTTCCACAAGGTCATCAGCACGAGGCATGGGGTATGCATCAAAGCGAGAGACGGCATTTACCTTTCTGAAGTCAATACAGAGGCGCTGGGACCCATCCTTCTTTGGGACCATCACTACAGGACTAGACCATTCACTTTTTGATGGTTCAATGACTCCCAGGTCAATCATTTTCTTGATTTCCTCATTAAGGGAGTGGGTCAGCCTTTCGGGGATCCTATACAGATACTGTCAGATAGGACCAGGATCTTTTAGATGGATGGTGTGTTGGACCAGCGATGTTTTTACTGGTCCATCCTTGAATAGGCCAGGAACCTTCCCCAACAGGTCCAACAACTCTCGCTTTTGCTGTGGTGAAAGATGATCCAAACCAGGCTGCATAGAAAAGGAAAACTCAGGAATACAGGTAACAGGTTCATCACTATCTCCAGTGACTTTACACACCAACAATGTCTGTTGAAATGATGATAGCTCACGTTCTCGCCACTCTTTAAGCAGATTTATGTGATAAACTTGGCTTGGCTTTCCTTTGTCTGGATGGGCTATTTCATACGTAACAGGTCCAACCCATCTTATCACTTCATATGGGCCCTGCCACTTAACCAAGAGTTTGTTAGCATTCAAAGGTAAGAGTATCACAACTTTGTCATCTGGTTTCAACACTGACGGGCCCTCCTGTCGTACAAGCATTTTTTATTTTTCTGGGCTTTAGCAAGGCTCTCTTGTACTTGTTCTCTGTAGGCTTCCAAACAATCCCTCATCTGAAGCACGTAGGACAGGATTCCCTCAGGCGCCGGCATCTTGGCATCCATTCCTTTCTGAGCAAATCCAAGGGCCCTTGTACTGGCCACCCATATAGTAGTTCAAATGGAGAGAATCCGGTGGAGGCCAGGGGAACCAAAAAAGAGAAACAGCAGCCATTTATCCCAGTCCCGTCTAGTGTCTGCAACAAACTTAGGCAACATCTGTTTGAGGGTCTGATCAAACCTCTTCACCAATCCATCGGTTTGTGGATGATATGGCGTTGATCGGATACCTCTGATGCCCAGTTCCTTGTGCAGTTAAAGCATTAGGTTGGAGGTGAAGTTGGTTCCTTGATCTGTCAGGATCTCATTTGGCACTCCTACACGAGAAAACAACTGGACCAGAGCATTAATTATGTTTTTTTGTTTTGACGCAGCGTAATGGAAAAGCTTCTGGGAAACGGGTTGCATAATCACAGATGACAAGAATGTACCTGTGTCCAGAGCTGCTCTTTCCCAGTGACCCTACGATGTCCATGGCAATGTGGTAAAGGGGTACTAATAACTGACAAAGGTTGTAGCGGAGCTGATTTCACCTTACTTAAGCTTGTCAATTGACACTGACGGCATGAAGCAGAAAAATGTTTTACATCTTTGAACATTGCTGGCCAGTAAAAGCGTTTTGCCAGCCTTGCAAATATTTTCCGTCAACCCAAATGTCCTGCCCATGGAAGTGTATGAGCTCGGTGCAAAACTATAGACCTACACCCAGTAGGGACCACCAGACACTTATCTGTTTCACCTTGTACATGCAATATGTCATTTTCTATCACACATTTTGTGTTTAAAGGGACATCTTCAGTTTCATTTCTACCTGATCGTACAGAAAAAGAAAGAGAAGCATCAGTCATCCGCAAATGACTAATATCCCTCGGTATCTCCCACACAAAATTCTGACACTGGTTTACATTCATATTACTCAGAAGACCCTTTATGTTTCTCCAGACGTTGTTGATGCTGTGATTTTTTTTGGGGCCTTTAAACCCTCCTATACAAAGATCACTGTGTAGATCTGGAAGAGGTTCTAGGCCAGCTTTGGCTTGTGATCTTGTTACTACTGCAACAATATGTGATCATTTCTTTTCTCCAAGCAAATCCCACAAAAGAGGGCAGTCCCTCCCAAAATACAATCAACAGGCATATTTTCCATCACTGCCACTTGCAATAGAAAAGCTTGATCATCTAGACCAGGGGTCACCAACCTTTTTGAAACTGAGGGCTACTTCATGGGTACTGAGTCATATGAAGGGCTACCACTTGAAATAACAAATTTCCCTCACTTCTGAGCGTGGAGAGTTACTCACATCTGTTGCAGGTTGATTCTGGGACTGGAGAGCTATCCTCAGGTTCTTCAGTTCAGCCAACAACCCCTCTTCTCTGGTCTGCTGCGCTCCAAGGAACTGTTGGAGAATTTCCACCATTGTAAAATGCTCCACATCTCTACTCAGGCCGGGACGATCTGCTGATGGGTCGTTGTCATCTTCAGTTAACCCATTCCGGTTCCACTTTTTCATCCTTCACCGCTTGACTTCTGGTTTGCATTGTGGGATGGGTGTGGGCCCGCTTGGAACTCTTTCGGCTTGCCATCTTCAGCCTTGTCAGGACACTGGGAATCCCACTTCTGACACCATATGTAAGGTGTACAAAACTGGTGTCCACATCAGAATTTGCATTTGTCTTTCTTTATGTCTTTTAGCTCACATAAACCAATTCACAACATGGTTGGCAAGAGCAACAACACCCCTCCACCAATAGAGCCAGGGGTCCTTTTATAGCTGGTCCTCCTCCTCACCAGGCCAACCCAATTAGCAATCCAATAAATTCATTTTTTACAGAAATAACATCTTACAAATAAACAAATAAAGGAAAAAGATTTTTCATACAGCAAAATGTAGAAAGAGAGACACTCACAAACCAACAATAATATTCAAACAAACGATTCAAACAGAAATATTACTTTGAATTTATAACAGGCCTGTCTAAGCCAACTTTTGTAAACTTTTAATGTGTGCTAAAATATTCCATAACAATTCCCATGAAAAACTGTCAGATGAAAATTATACTATAGTGACTGAATTATGTCCTGTCACATCGCGTACAAACTGCGCGTCCAAAACTCTATTCCAACCCGTTCAAAGCGGCATCTTATTGTGTTAAATACAGGCGTACAAGTGGTTCTCTGGCTGCAGTAAGCCTCCCAGCGGAGCTCGTTCAATTCGCTGGGAGAGACTCGAGCGGGAGCAGCCTGCTCGGGTCTCCTAAACTGTGGTCTTTTTCTTATTTTCATCAAGACAATAATTTGAAGCGGTCCTCTATTTTCCTCCTCTCAGGTTAATGTGGGACAGCCTTCAAACTCAGTCACAGCAACAGCAGAAGCGGCTGTCATTCAGATAGAAGCCCCGGTAACGAGAAAATCTTTGAAGGATTTCATTTTTTGTAGATTTTTGTGGAACTCTTCAACTCTTCAGCGAATTCACCGTGCGGCGAAGGGGGGTGGGTGGTTGCGGCTCGGAGGTTAGGGAGCACTGATTTAATGGGAATCCGGATCATCCACTTCGTCCACTGCCTCACAGACTCTGCTGACCATCTCCGGATCTCTCCCTTCATCTCCACCGCTCCTGCCTGACGCCTCCTTTGGATAATCCAGCCGCTCCCGATCATCTTCCAGCTCCTAGCAATAAACTCTTACCTTCAGTCCTCGACGTGTTTTGTCCTTTCCGGGTTCCAGCGCTTGGGTCCTCGACGCCTCGCGAAATCATGACAGTTTACTGGTTCTACGCAGTACCACAACACCACCGCCGCTATGTATTTAACATAGTGTTCTGCAGGCTCGATAAGGGTGACCCAACCCCGGAACAATATTATTATTTTCAAAATGTTTAATTTGGGTTTCAAATATTTATGGCCCCAAAATAGCTCCATATAAATGCAGCTTTAGTCTTAAAACTTTGCACACGTGCTCCATCATCAGAAAAATTCTACAAGAACATGTTAAAAACATCATTTTGATTGGCGTGTCTTCAACTCTTCAACACCTAAGGTGTCGCCTATGACGTTTAATCACAAAATCTTTAACATACTGTAACTTTTGAACTGTTAACATGATCAACGTCATTCATGTTAACAAAAAAACTGACAATAAATCAAAGAACATAAGCACTGGAGCTCCCGGGTTAAAGGGCAAAGCCGTTCAGTTACTTTCCTCCGTGTAGATGGCAAGTAAGTTCCTTCATACTGACAATAAAAAAGCACCCTTATAGTTGGATCATACAGACATTTCTTTGAACGAGTAATTTTGGCTTTCTCAGTTTTTGTTTTTGTGATTAGTCTTTACTATGGAGAGGAAAACAAAACACAAACAAACTTTGGGTTATTCTTTGTGATTTTCTTAGGAAAACTGGAGAACTGTTTCCATTAAGCCACACTCAGGGTCACTTTTAGAAAAATAATTTATTGCAACATGGAATGTGGATTTACAGAGAAATTAAGTTTCCACATCAGCAAATGGTCCATGTTTGCATCCAGTCCAAGAGCAGGAAACACAACAGATAGGCGACGCTCAGGCTTTACTTACAGCTACAACAGGTTTCTCTGTCACACACTCCAACACAGAAGCACAGACGCTCCACCACAGACGGACTCGGATGTATTTCTGCAGTAAAACCCTACAAACACTGTTTGGACTAAATGCAGAAAAGAAGAGACGCCCCATTCAGAACAGACTGAACGTAGAGTTGCATACAGGGATGTGAACTTCTGCACAGTGAACCTCACAGGGTTGAAATGTTCTACGGCTGTCAGACTAGCTGGAAGTGAATAAAGAGAAAATTGTCTAAAGAATTTTCCTCCAAAACAAGCAGTTGTCTAAGCTGTTTTTTTTCTCGGCTCCAATCGTTGTTTAGTCTCAGACTATTGTGTACGGAAGCCGAAAACAGCCTGCCTTACTTTTTTTTGGATTGTTTTCTTATGATAACGACATAATATGTCGTTATCATAAGAAAACAGACTTCGTTTTCTTGAGAAAACGAGATAGTAATTTGATATAACGAGAAAACAAACTTTGTTTTCCTGAGGAAACAAAGTTTGTTTTCTTGTGATGACGAGATAATCAATAACGAAGAAGGAAGCATCTCGCAGTCGTTTTCCCGCACGGAGATGCAGAGACTTCATCTGTTTTAAGTCTATTTATTTTGTGGTTAGCAAGAAAAACAACAGAAGAACACTCCACTAAAGTAGTTTTTAGTCTAGTTCTTTTATTATTTTATTAGTGGCTCTACGCTCCTCAAACGTCTTCATTCCATCTCGTGCACCAGCCCTCTTCCCGTTATTTCCTCCAAACCTCCGAGCAGGCTGATTGATAGATCGCAGCACCGTCAAGAATCTCTGCACGATGCGTTCAGTGAACTCCGGACATTAGCAGACCAATACAGTCAGTCGGCCAAACTCAATCTGTTACTATGCTTTTGTCATTTTTATACAACCTCAGGGAAACAAAGCCGTTTTTCAGAAAAAATGTTGGCACTATTTAATCAATCGATTAAATATGGATCATTGTTTTCTCTGATAAACTGCTTTGTTTTGCTGCTGATGTCCAGAGCTCAGTGAATGCACCATGCAGACACGCTCTGCAGACTTGAATTCTGTCAATCTATCAATGTTTGTTTGGGGTTTTTGGAGAAATTAAGGGAGAGGCTGGTGCATGAGACTGAATTAAGATGTTTAAAGAGCATAGATCCACTAATAAATAAAAAATAGACTAAAAACAGTATTTGTGGAGTGTTTTCAATCAGGTGAAGTCTCTGTGTCTCTGAAAGGAAGGGGGGATCGCATTATTCTCCATTCTTGATTATCTCGTTATGAATAGAAAACAAACTTCGTTTTCTCGTTATAAAAAGATCTCGTTGTAACGAGAAAACGATTTTTAAAAAAAAGTAAAGCAGGCCATTTTCGGCTTCCGTAATTGTGCACTCTGGATAGAAATCACAAAGTATCTGATTACTGTCCACAACCACTTTGACTTTTTACTAGTATAGTCTAATCAGTTGTATGTTATATCATAGACCATGTCCTCTGTATGTTGTCCTGAGCCCCCCATGGCTCCCACATTAGGTCAGACTGCTGTGGATCTTCAGCAGAAACAAAGTGTTCTCCACACTGCTTCTCCGATGTGCTACACATGTTGATCATCAAACCTCCACCACGCTCCAGTCTCGGCAGCATCCTGCTTCCCTTCCCGCCTCCCACCATCCAGCAGGTGACGCCGGAAACCCCAGACTGGAGAATACTGGCTGGACTAAAGCCAAAGGAATTTCCTCAATGATTACTGAATTTAACTGTAACAATTTGCCTTCAGCATGGAAAACCAAAGAAGTCAAATACCCCATAACAATTTTTAATAAATACAAAAGAAGAAACAATATTTTTGGGGGCATCATTAGTATTTCAAGTAAAAAAAAAAAATTAAGAGTTAAAGCTTCAAAAGATTACTCAGATTTAAAACAAAAATCTTTGTAAAATAATTTTTTTGAGCAATTTTCTAGAGAAATTGACTGTTGCAACCCGACAGTGGTTTCCATTCTGATTCTAAAGACGCCACCATCTTTGAAGTCTCTTTTTAGGGGGAAATTTCCTTGATCAACATAAAACCAGTGAGTGTGAGCAGCCATGGGACATCTGACCGAGTGCATCGACCTGACTGTGTCTACAGCCGAGATCCTCTGGGGGGGTCAGATTGAGATGGGACAGGTAAGGATCCGGTCCTCCAGCAGGACACTCAGAACAAGGAACACAAAGTACAGAACGAACATGGTGAGCCCCAGCATTTTGCTCATCTTCCAGCGACAGGCAGCAATGGAAATGATGACGAAGAGGAGCATGAGGAAGAGCAGCACGATGGCGCAGAAGAGGCCGTTTGAGCTGACCACCACGGGGTCGCCGTTGTGCAGGAGGGTGTAGAGGAGCCACGGAATTGGCAGACTGAAATCATACATGGGTTTATTTTATTAGACTTTTCATGTAGGGAACCAACGCTTCTGTAACTTCAGCTATAATGTGAAATTCAAACTCAAGACAGAGAAAAAGCAGCTTCTAAATCTTTCTGTTGAATAACTGATTTGAAAAAGCAGGAGCCAAATCTCTGCGGCTTCAGGAGCACAGACGCGTTTTTTACAGTAACTTCATGGAAAGAAAACAAATAAGAAAAATGAAACCAGAAAAAAGTTATAAAACAGCAAACAGCACACATTTTAGGAATTAGACATTTAAGTTGCAAGAAATATGTATTTTTTCTTTTTTTTCTTAAAATCCAAATTTGCTCTCTCACCAATCAGGAGTGACCTTGTTGGAAGGCCACACCCCTATCACTTAAAAGAAAATCTGTCAAACACTTTAAACATTGGATATTGGGAACCACCACCAGATTTGATCTGAGGAATCAGACAGGGTGATCCCGTCAGCCCACTTCTCTTTAGATTAGCAACAGAAATGTTAACATTATTAATACAAAATGACCAAACAATTAAACCTCTATCTGTGGCAGGAAATCCCCTTAAGATAATCCAGCTGGCTGATGACACGGCATTACTGTTAAAACAAAAAGAAGAAATCCAAAATGTGATGAAAACTCTGTCTTTATTCTCCCAAGCCTTTGGTCTAAAATTAAACAAGAACAAATGTGAAATAATGACAACTCATGATACCAAAGAAACTCAAATCTATAATATCCCAGTAAAAAAATGAAATAAAACACTTGGAAATAATGATTAATGGAATTTTTAAGGAAAGATAGAATACTAATATTCAGTCAATATTTGACAAAACCAAAAGATCTTTAGCAGTTGGTTACAAAGAAACTTTTCCATTTTTGTTAGAATTTTATTAACAAAAATGGAGATCATTTCTAGACTACTTTACCCAGCCTGTGCTGTGGCTGTCCCTGACACTTTCACAAAGAAAACCAAAATAGTTCAATATGACTTTATTTGGAATAATAAACAACACCAATTAGAAAAACATGACATAATTAAACCAATTGAAGAGGGGGGGGGGGGTGAATGTTATAGATTATGAGGTGATGAATGGAGTTATTGAATTCCAATGGCTAAAAAACTTTATTAAAAATAAATATTCACACTGGTTTTCCATACCTTCATACTTGTTTCATAACGTTGGAGGCATTACATTTCTATTAAATTGGGATTTTAATCCAATGAAATTACCAATCAAACTTTCTGAATTTCACAAACAAGTTTTACTTTATTGGAAGTTAATCTACACCCCCAATTTCTGGCCTCATACTTCGTCAATCTGGAATAATAGATTTGTTCTGTACTAAAGATCATCTTTATTTGATAAAACTTGGATACATAAGGAATATGAGCCATAGTTCAGCTGATGGACAGTGATGGAACATTTTTTAATCACACAGAATTTAAAACCAAGTTTCAGCTGAATTACACAAATATAGAATATTCAAGAGTCATTAAGGCAATTTCTCCTAAACTTATTCAGTTGATTAAAGCAAATGTACAACATTCCCTGATTTTACCTCAGCTCTCATCCTTGTTGATTAATAACGTTTGATATAAAGTGCAATAATACTTTAAGAGCATCATTGACTTACAAACTATACCTATTAGAAGAAAAACTCTGTCCCCATCTTTTTCAAAAAATGATAATTGCAATATTAGATCCAATTTCTTTTCATTTCCCCTTCTGCCAAAAATAAAAGAGGTCAATTTCAAAACAATCAACAATATTTATTCCTATTTGTTTTGACAAAGACAAAGCAAATTCAATTTTTCTTCAACAATTTAGTAATTTTTTTTATTTTTTTTATGTTATTTTTTTATTACAAATTACAAATTTTTGAAAGAGAGTCCAAATTGTTTTTTTAAAAACAACTTCTATCTTTTTTGTAAATCTCTAGAAAAGATAAGAAATAAAATGCCACGAAACATTTAAATTGTTTGTGTGTTCAGCCTGTCTGATGTGATTTTTTTCCTTACCCTTTAATTTATAGATAATCTTGGTTGGAATTTTTTAGATATTGATGTCTCCCAATTTAATTTCATTTTCTGAGTACAGATTTTTTATTTAAATGTTATCTATATTTATATTTTGTTAATTTGGTTTGTGTTATATATTTTTCTTCTTTTTCTCTTTTACTTTTCTCTTTGCTTAAATTGAATTCATTTTGTCTTCACATGTATACATATACGATGCCATGCTTTGTAATTGCTAACTTGTCATTAAAAAAAAAAAAACATTGGATGTGGGGGGCAGAAAGCTTATTGAGGCATCCGATTGGTCCGTTTATAACACGAAAAACTTGAACTACAGAAAAAATATGAAAAAAAATTGGATTATTAAGAAAAAAAGAATTATTGGATCAAGAAAGATTATTTTGACAAATAGAATGACTAACAGTAACAGCTGTTTATTTCTCTATAGAAATGTATGGGATTTTGGCTTCTTTGGTGGGTACTTCCTGTTTTTTGCTGGTAGCTTCATGAACAGGAATAGGCTATACTGCCACCTACTGTGCGGAGGATGAACAAATGCATCAATGATCAGGGCAGGGGTGTCCAAACCAGGCCCGGCCCTTGACTACATGGCGCTTTTGGCGAAAAACAAATTAGGCGCCCCCTGCAAGATCTTACATTCGGACATGACATCTGGAGGTCGAACCGAGGAACTCTTCGTTTAAAAACATACACGACTGACTAACTGACTGTGTCACCTGGTAGCTGATATCCAAGAGGAAAGTAGGGGCATTTTAACTGTTAAAGTTGTTGAAAAAGAAATAAACAAATAAAACACTAGATTGCCAATAAATGTCTTTTTTTTCAACCAAAATGCAGAGTAGAGTGAATTTCCAAGCAATTTTATATGTAAGACAGACAAACCTCTGCTTTGAACCCATGTTTCCTCATCTTCCTTTTTTCCATCCTTAAAGTTTTAAGAAGCACTGACAGCAGCAACATCACGCAGCCCTCTCCTCCCCCACCAGCCTAGACAGCAGCAGGAAGGGAGGGGCGCTCCACTGCTGCAGCTGCAGAGTTACTGATTACATCAAACTTTTCAGTTGTTTTATTTATGTTTTTTAATCATTACTTTATATTACTTTATATTTTACATGAAATGAGTGGTGCATCAATCTGTTTAACAAAGAAAAAAATGAATACATAATCATTGTGATTCGACGCCCCCTCCAGGAGATGGACCTCTAGGCGGCTGCCTTGGTTACCTATGCCCAGGGCCAGCCCTGGTCCAAGCCCAGGCCTCGAGGGCCGGTATCCTTCATGTTTTTCAACCAGTCTGCCATTGAAACTCCTTAGTGGCTACACATACCTGATCAGGTAATCAGCAGCTGATAAGGCAAGATTTTTTTTTAAACCAGCAGGAGGCCGGCCCTCGAGGCCTGGATTTGGACACCTCTGGTTTAGAATCTTACCTCATTGCTGAAGAATAGTGGAAAATTTGAACTCAGTCCAAGGAGAGACTGGAGCAGAGAACAACCAGTTCTAGCATGGCATGGAACGGATTAGGCGCTAGTTCTATTTCAAGTTAGACCTTTTCTAAATGGGGATATTATCTCTCAGAAGATCCTAGTCATTGTTGTAAATGCAGTCTTTGCTGGTGCCATTAGAACCTAGTGAAGAGAACCATGCTGTCTGAGCTGGTTAAAGGAGTAACAGCACGTCAGGGCGGACACTTTTGCTTCTTTTTTAACACTAATTGAAGGTGTGCTACATTTGGAAGGAGGAGATGAAAGAGTCTTCTACATCTAATGAGGTTTTGGTGCTTTGAGATTTGAAAAAACTCAGCAGCATGGACATGTTCTTCATGGAGATCTGAAAGCTCTGCTCGTGTCTCAGAACCTTGGAATTGGACTGGACTCTGAGCGACTGCAGCACGGCCTCACTCACCCCATAGTGATGTCGAAGATGTTGCTGCCCACTGAGCTGGACACGGCCATGTCTCCCAGACCTTTACGGGCCACAATCACACTGGTGATCAGGTCAGGGATGGAGGTCCCAGCTGCAAGGATGGTTAGGCCCATGATCTCCTCTGAGATCCCGATAGTCTCTCCAACCTGAGGCGGGATCAGACAGAAAAACCCCCAGTGAGGGTCAGACGTCTGTGGTAACTCCACCCTTAAAGGACCTTTCCACACACATATCAAGAACAACTGAATCTGTAGCTTAAATTCCACAGTTGGAGTTTCACGTGCTGTTGGAGGGTGTGTACTCGTCCTTGTTGAGGATGGTGACTTTGAGAGAGATCTGTCAGTAATCAAATAGACTGTTCCTTTCTCTCCAGACTTTGTGTGATCACATCATTTGATAATGTGATTTCTGGAATTATTCCACTTTACATTTTCTAATGACAAACAATCTGCACCTATTTTTGATACATGTTAAAATGATTTCTGATTATTACATAACTAATATGTACTTCATCTTTTTCATGTGATTTAAAGACACATGGATTTGCATTGACCTGAATCAATTACATTATTTAGTATCCTAAGTTTGATATCTCTGTAGATATATACTTGTGTTGCTTGCAATATATTATGTTTGCTTTGATTGCTTAAACAAAACCATTTCTAAACCTAAAAAATTATGAAGAAGAAAACCAACTTCCCTCTTCCATCGTGCATCTGCATAAATCCCTCCAACTAAACTGGATTTGATCCACTGTAAATCATTGGATTTGTTGCTGGCTTGACAGTTTTTGTTTCATTCTTGATGCCCAAAAAACGACTTTTGGGTGGTGCTGGATAAGTCCACTGGAGTGGATTCCAGCTGCTGAGCAGAGCTGAAGGGGGGCTGTTTGACTGACACTGATGGCAGGAAGGTGATGTGCTGCAAGCATTGACCAACCTGATGAGCCCACCACACCATCATGTAGGAGAAGATGCCAATCCAGAAAATGGAACCAAGAAATGTGATGACAAAGAACCTCCTGGACGTCTGGAAGACACACACAAGGCCAAACATTCAACCCACTGGCCTTTAACGAGTCAGAAGTCCTGCATATTTAAAAACCCGGAAAACAAAAGTCACCTGAAGATCTGGAGTAAAACAAGAACAAGTCTTTGGATAGATCTGTTTGTTTCAGAGTGTTCAGCAGACACAGATTCATGACCAACCAGCAGTCTGCTGGTTTTCTGAATTTCTGTGTTTCATTATTCTTCTTACTCACTGCACCTTTGAGCAAAAATGTCACCCCCACCACACAGCCAAAAGTTTGCACAAGCATAGTTCCTCGTGAAAGAGAATTTTCGGCATAGCCAACAACTCCACCCAAAAAACACAAACAAACAAAAAAAGAACAAAAAAAAGATGATTCATAGCGGGAGAAACTGTCAAAAACAGAGAGAGTAAAATTATTCTATGTGGCTCAAAAAAAATTAAATTAAAAATCTAATGAAGAAACCAAAACATATGTTGGGAATATCCAAAATAATTTTGAAGAGATTATGGGATGGACACAGGACCTACAGCTTCCCAGACAACAATATCCAAAAAAGAGACTTCTCAAAATTTCACACACATGCAGCAAGGTTAAGTCTCCTACTACCATTGACCTTTTGTTGACCTTGTGAAGAGGCCAATATCCTTTATTAAAAAAATAAATCATCTTTAGGCCCAGCTCAATATTTCTAGGGATTATGATCTATTAACTCCTCAAGCATCTTTAGGAAGCTGCTTCACAAAAAATTTTGGTTTTAAAGCCTGTAGCTTGTTTTTGAAGGGCGTAAGCGTGGCGAGTTTACGAAAGGGGCGTTTCTCTGATGGTCGCACATTCATTCATTCTTTTTCCCGACCGCTCCTTCCCTTTCGGGGTCGCGGGGGTGCCGGAGCCTATCCCGGCTACTGAAGGGCGAAGGCGGGGTTCACCCTGGACAGGTCTCCAGTCTGTCTCAGGGCCTCAATCACACACATTCACTCTCACATTCACACCTAGGGGCAATTTAGAGTCACCAATTAACCTATGAAGCATGTTTTTGGATGGTGGGAGGAAGCCGGAGTCCCCGGTGAAAACCCACGCATGCACGCGGAGAACATGCAAACTCAACATTGAGAGGTCCACAGTCGGTGGTTATGTTTCAGATCCCCCAGCTGGGATTTGAACCGGGGCCTTCTCGCAGTGAGGCAAGAGCGCTAACCACTGCGCCACCGTGCAGCTCTGGTTGCACATTTTGACTGGAATATTGTGAAAACTTGATCCATTACCAAGCTAATCCAAAAGTTTACGTTACCTGATTCTTCTAGAAATTACAGACTTGCTCGTCTCCTCCAGGTGACTAAAACATAAAATGGTTCCTATGTAGATATTTGTTCTTTCTCCATGAATTTGTCCCGTGCAGCTCTGACAGAGCGATTGAATGAGGAGTGTAGCAGTTTGGGCAGGTCAAAAACAGGGGAGCGAGGGCAGGTGAAACACCACTCCACTTTAATTCATGTTGCATTTCCTAAAAAATTCCACGCTTTTTCTGAAGTTCATAAGATTTGAAAATGTTTAGAGCAGGGCTCTGCAACCTTCAACACTTAAAGAGACATTCGGGTCGAGTTCTTATTGACCACGACCCAATGGGAGCCACAAACTCTAACTTAGCCCTTTGGAAAAATAAGACAACAATTTACATTTATAATGTTATAATGTTACTACTAAAATAAATATAAAATTACTATTCCCTTTTTTGGCATAAATAAAACACAAGCATAAAGAGAAAAGAGCATTTTTTTTAAACATTAAATAGTTTATAACGCTTGACAGAGGTTCACAAGATTTCCTTTCTAAATAAAAGACTGTCCCACATAAGGTGATCTCAATGCAGCACATGTAGTAGTTATGCAATGTCAGCAGTGATTTAAAAATATGAAAAACACTCCGCTATTTCCACATAAACAATAGCCCACGGCTCCGACCGGAAATGGCTGAGCATTCAAAGGCTGAATGCGGAAGTAGGTCGTGCATATAGCCCATGGGGGGGGTGTAAACTAAACTACCAAATGGTTCTTGAGTGCAGCTGTGTCTGCAGCTCACCACTCCCCCAGGGGATGCGGAGAACAAATTTTACTCACCAAGGTGTGTGACAACTAATGAGACTTTAACTTCAACTTTTAACTTTACCATTTGAGGTGCATCCCAGCCAGAAATTTTGGAATTTTTGGACCATTTGGCTCACTTAAAATGCCTGAAATGTTTTCAAAAATTGAAAAATTACTTATGAAGTCTGGTTACTGAATTCTTATGGATTTTTTGTAGTTCACAATGCTCAAAAGTTGATCAAAATGTTTTAGTGCAACTTTGGTAAACTACAAAGACCTCCCCACTTGATAGATTGTTGGAGCATTATGGGTACTGCAGTCATAAGTCTCTGCTTTGCAGAGTGACGTACTGTCATTTAACTGTTTGTGAGTGATTGGAACAAAGTTTGACCTATATGACTGTTTAGTTTGATGCGTCTTGTGGTCCAAAAGATATGCTACTCTTTAAAATTAAAAATGTATTTTTAACTAAAGAGCCAACATGGAGGGGGTAAAAGAGCGACATGAGGCTCCGGGGCCTAACGCCGGGGTCACACCGGACATGGAAGCACTGCGAAGCGGCGCGGAACGGAGTCCGCTTTCATTCGGCGCCCATGTTAATCTATGGCGTCGTTCAGACCATGAGCGGAGCGGAGCAGCGCGGAGGGTCCGCACGGTGCAGCGGAACGTTTTGGCGTCTGGTCTATTTTTTCCACGAGCGCTCCGCGTCAATACTGGCAGGAAGTTGCATCAAAATACATGAGAAAATCCGGTTTATTTTCAAAATTGAACAAATTTTTCACAATAAAACGCAGCGATTGACAAATGTGAGCAGTGTTTTAACACACAATAAATATATATAATATATAATTATTTTATAAATAAAATAAACATACAATCGCCATACGCACACATGTTCGCGCGAGCACAGACACACAAAACAGACAGATCAATGCAGTGGGGGCACACTGGAGCGGGGCATGGGGCTGTGTTTGAACGAGAGAGAGGCAGAGGAGCGGTTCTTCTTGGAAGAAACATCAGGTAATATTTTTAGTTTATTAATTTACCGACAGAAACACGTGGGAGCGCGAGCATGCACACAGACACACAACAAAACATGCACACGTGCGCACAAACAGATCGATGAAGTGGGCCGACTGCGGAGTTGGGGGGCGGGGTCTGTGTCAACAGGGGCAGAGACCATCCCCTTTTAGCAGAAACACGGGGTGATGTCTTGGTTATTGACCATGATGGCAAAAAAAAGCAATAGCTCTAGCAGAAGCACCTGTCGACCGTCGCAGAAAAATTCGCGTCTGGTGTGACCTGAACAGCGAGCAGACTCCGCGCGCACTCCGCTCAGCTTTGTGACGCTTCCGCGTCCAGTGTGACCCTGGCGTAAGGGAGCAGACCCCTGGTTTAGACATTTGAATAAATCTTTACATTTCTAACTTTTAAAGATTGAACCTAACAATGCCTCCAGGAACATCAGTACACTCTTAAATTGAATCATCTACATAATTATTTTCAGGTTTTTATAGTAAAACAAATGTTTAAGATTTCCTGTTGAAGGGTAACCAAACCATAAATCAACGTTTTTTGTCTGTTGACCTCTATAAATGGGGCTTTAAAAGTGCTGTCTGTTGGTCATTGCCAAATTTTTGATGATTTAAAATAAATGTGTTTAATTCCTGAAAATATAGTCAAAAACTGTCTGTGTGCTGCAATACATTGCAACAATGTATTGCAGTTGAATTTTGTGATTGGTCAACTGGTGTAAATCCAGGAAGTTCCACATCATCATGGTCAGCAACTCCAGTATAATAGCCCCGTCCATCTTTAATTCTGTAATTGTAACTCTGTCGCATTTTTCAAATCTGGGCAGAGAATGGAGTCACCCTCCAACTGCCCTGTTTGGTTGACCTTTAAAGAAAATCCTTGCTGCTTTCTATCTGAAATATGGAACAGAACAGTCCATTTGGGTTCATGAAGAAGTACTGTTCATTTCATTTTGAATAGAGTTAAATACCCCTGAATCCTTTGTTTCCTGCATCAGTGAGGACATGGGACCACTTTAAAACTGCAGATTCTAAAACATTATATTCATCATCCTTTGGTGAGGCGTTCCTTTGGAGGTAGATGGGGGCCGCAGGTTGCACCAATGTGTCTGACAGCTACTTGAATCTGTTAATTTTGTTACATTGTCTACAACAATTTAGCACTAAGTAGTGGCACTGCTGTTCATGTTTACTATTGTGCTTGACCAAGACATACTATTACTAATTCAATGAGTTGCACTTTTTTTTTTTTTTTTAATAGATTGGCCAGGGGTGCAACTTATACTCAGGAGTGACTTATTTGTGATTTTTTTTAAACATAAATAGGCTCAGATATTTGTTATTTTCCCACTAACAACCACTAGAGAGCGCTGTAGGTTTGTGTATCAGTATTTGCTGCTGACAGAAATGCAGAAGAAGTGTAGTCCAAAACAAACATGACTGAGAATCTAATCATTCTCCTCATGGATGTTATGATGTTTTTCTTACTTCCTCAAGACATTATTATTATCGTCTTTGTTTTTGTCTCTTTGGACTAATGCGGGACAGCAAGTCAACGAACTGGGTGTGATGTTTCTGCTTCTGAACAGCTAAAAACAGTCATTCAGAAACAGCTCCTGCAGGCTAGAAGGTAACGATCACCGCAAGAAAAAGAAAAAAAACTGCTGTCCTGAACCCAGAATGGAGACATGATTATAGATGCTTTTGTGGAGCTCTTTAAAATAAATATCTTAAAACCTCTCAATATCATCTGTATCTTCTGTGTATTTTAAACAAGATATACAGTCAAAGCCTCGATCATGTAGCGATGAGGCTAAAAGATAGCTTCTCCACACGCAATGGGAGCGTCTAGTTTATGAACACATTTTTGGACAAACACTGAGCATTAAATCTGACTCACTTTAAAAGAGGCAGCGGACTCAAATTTGACGCATGAATCGCATTCTGTGTCAATGCAACGTTACATCGGGCTGGTTGAATTTGTTCATATATGTTGGACTATTCTCTTAAAAGTGCGACTTACACTCCAGAGCGAATAGTCTGGAAAATACGGTATCATTTGTAGCACAAAAAAGTTGTTTGTTATGATTGTGTTCAAGCTAAAAAATAAATGTGGATATATTTTCCTAAAAAAAATGTTTTTTTATATATTGTAAGTTATTAGAGAGGATTTTATCACAGTATCACATATCATCGATATCGTGACCCATGTATCGCCTATCGCATTGTATCGTGAGGTACCCAGTGATTCTAGCTCTAGTTACCATGGTGACCATGTGGAGTCTCTGCACTTACCACGTTGCGGACGTCAGGCAACGTGAACCACAGCGGCAGAATGATGGGCAGCAGAAACAGGTAGGTGGCCTGCTTCCGAGGAGTGTCGGGCCACTCCAGAGAGAGCGGCTCCTTCTCCTCTTCCTCATTCTCCTCTGGGGCCTTCTCTTCATCCTCATCGCTCTCGCTGGGGTCACTGCTCTCCTCGTTCCCACTCTCGTCCTCGCTGCTGCCGTCAGAGCCCTCCAACCCCCCCTCTGAAGCAGCTGACGCCTGCAGGATCATACCAGCAAATACATAAATGAATCATTTCTTCTAAAGATACTTTCTGTTGTGAGAGAGATTAAACTCTTTCCCCTTCAGGGTCTATCACAGGGACACGGTTCTATAGCCACGTCTGCTGCTGCACGTTTTGTGCTTTTTTGACAACTAAAGCTCCATATGATAGAATCATATGTAGAAAACCACAATGAAGGTGCTTGTTCTTGTCCCTGGCACACAGAGATTTCTTCAGTATACCTGAATATTTGAAAGGGTGGAATAAATGTTTTGCCTTCTTTCCACTGGTCCACCTACACAGAGACCTGCAGCGTCACACTTGAACTGGGTTCATCTGGTGGAAGGAGTTTAAATTTTTAGATTAAAACAAACAAAAAGAAAAAGTTCAAGTACTTGGAGTCAAATATTCTTTTAGGGCCAGGAATAGATTTAAACAAATTAACTAATTACTCGCAAATCTGGAAAAAATTTATTGCGATCAATCGTCTTTGATTTATTTATTTTTTTTTAGTTACAGTATTGCGTAGTATTTGGATTCCAGGTCGGCTGGAACCTGCTCACAGGTGGGGGCGTGTCCGTCCCTTCTGAACTGCTCAGTGGGACTTTTGTGGGGAACTGCAGAGTTTCCTCAACTTTTAGAGAACGCGGATGCTTGTTATTGGGAAGAATTCATGTTGGTCTCCATCCCAACATAAAATAATGGTTGGTTTCGTCGTTGGATTTCTAACAGGAGACAGCCCCCCACCCCCACCCCCCATAGCGGCTGCACTGCTGCTGCTCTTCATCAGCTGTCAAACTGACGTTCATTCTCCGGCTTATTTGTTAAAATAAAAGATCACTTTTGTCCAAGAGCTCCAAATAAATGCCACTTTATCTCTTTAATTTAGTAAAATCTCAGTCACAGAATGTAAAAAAAAGTTAACGTTTATTTTAGACAGAGTTTTATTAAGCTGATCTCACAGCTGCACGCAGGACGCCTGAGGGGCGTCAATAAATATTAACAAATTAATTATGTTCTATTAATCTTGAGCGTTAACTCGTCAACTTTCACAGCCCTAATATTAAAGGGGATTCAAAGGATTTATAAAGTCAGACCAGTGGACAAATTAATATCACTGGCAGAGATTGGAACTCAGGTCCTGGAAAATTATTAGTGCAGTAATTCAGGTTGATAAACTGCGTGTGTTAACGCGTTAATGTTCACAGCCCTAACTGTATTGGTAGTGTAAAAGTTCTCACTTTTGACTCCTCTGCATTGTCCGTAGTCTTCTTCTGCTCCTCAGTCTTGGCAGGCTGTGAGGACGATGGCTCGCCCCCTGGTGGTCCATCGGCGTCTGGCTGCTCACTCTTTGCTCTTTGATCTCCATCTGAAGGAAAAAGGACTGCTCAGGTGTCAGGTATTCATTTTCTCCTTTTCTCCCATATTTATTGTAATAAGAGCAAATATTTCTGGTTCAAATTGTCACTAATCTGAGCTCAAACTTTTGTTGATTTAAATGTTTTTTATTTATTTATTTATTTATACACCAGAGTTAGAAAAAACATTGAAAGTTTAGTTTTTGCCAAGTTAAAGACCCCAGACATTCTGAAAGTCTCCCCAATCCCAATAAGGCTGAGAGGATTTTGACCCTTTAACACCACATCTCCAGTGTTTATGTACTTTGATTTACTGTAACTTTTCAACCATTAACACGATCAACGTGAATCCAGTAGATTCTGAAGGAGAAAAGCGTCTCGTCGAGCTGAAAAGTTACAGTATGTTAAAGATTTTGTGTTTGAAAGCTTTTAAGTTTAAATTTTCTTTGAATCGTAAAAACATCCCAACCAGTTGAATTTCCTAAACCGTCCTCTGGGTTTGAAGGAACTGAAGCTAATGGTTTTAAATGTCTCCGCAGTTTCATGAATTTCCAGCTGATAAAAGAAGGAAGAGAGAAGATGTTCGGACAGCAAACACTTCAGCGTTTCACATCTCTATCTAAACAGCTGAATTCTAAGCGCTCCGGAGGCAGAAAAAAACAGAGTTTAAACCAGGCGGACGAGCTGCTGTGAGCGCCGCAGAGAAGCGCGAGTGGGAGGGTTTGAGTGTTCAGAGACAAAGACACTCCACCACCGCACACACAGTCTGTCATCTGCATGTCAGGCCTCATGTCTGATTGATTTGGGCACTTTGCTGTGGATCCTCAGACTCTGAAGAACCTCATTAGTCAGAGATGTGATGCACAAACACAAGAGGTCTTCACGCCAAAGCCAGCTCTGATTTTCACCTCAGACAGTAAAACCAAGAACATCTGCAAAGATCAACATCACTGCAATGTTTGAAAACTCTTAAAACTTTTAAACTTCATTTCGTTCCTCAAGAAGAAGAGAGCTCAAGAAGAAAAAGGACCTCGTGCAGCTGTCCACTCCCAGCAGGTCCCTCAGATCATGTGACCAGGGCCTGCTGGTGGTTAAAAGAACTCAGTTAAAAACTTAAGGTGACAGAGTCTTTGAAGAAGTGGCTCCATCTCTCTGGAACTCCCTTCCTCTCAGCCTCAGATCTGTAGACGCAATGTTTTCTTTCAAAAAGCAGCTAAAAACTCACCTTTTTAAAAAAATGCTTTTTCTTAATTCTGTTTTTATATTCTGTGTTTTACTTTGTGTTTTAATCTATGTTTTATTCTGTGTTTTACTGTGAAGCACTTTGTGATTTTTATCTTGAAAGGTGCCATATAGATAAATAAATAACAAAGCTCGAACTACAGGAAAAATATAAAAAAATGAGGGTTATTAAAAAGACGTTTAAAATGGTATCAGATCAAGGATGGTTATTCTGACCGATTGAATGACTGAGTAACAGCTGTTTAGTTCTCTATAGAAGTCTGTGGGATTCATGGGGAGCCAGCAGGCACTTCCAGTTTGAAACACTGGGGGGAGGAGTCATTCAGTCCAGCTGTCTTATACAGTCAATGGTTAGCACCAATGCTGATTAATTTCACCTCCTCATCTGGTCTGGTTTGTTCTCAGAAGCAAACTGAAGTGGATCGAAGTGCTGAAAAATAACGGTGGTTTTAAAGAAAACTCACTTGGAGCAGAAATAGAGTCTGACCAGGACAAAAATGTGTACACGTCTAAAGCCCTTTACTTCCTATTTAGAGCCCAAAGTACTTTACAGTCACTTACTGTAATTTCATTACTTTTGTCAGTAACAGAGGAATGTAAGGAATTACAGCTCAAATTTCAGTAATACATTATAGTGACTGGACTACAGAAACCCTCGTAACTGCATTACTTAGGTTTTTTAGTCTCTGACATTTTCTCTCGGAAAAATGAACAAAACGGAGATTATATACAAAGTACAGACGTGCCCTCATTGCTGCAGTCATTTTGTTTTCCAGACGGCTCAAAGATGAGACGAAAAGAGATAGAGATGAATCCAACTTCTTAGATACGGGTGTACATCTGACTTTGAGGAGTCTTATAGATTTGGCTACTTCTTTTTGTGTCGTTTTTCACACTGTTGTCTTCATTCTAACAAATTCAGGTTTGATCTTGAACCACATTCTTACTTTGCTTGAGGTCATTGGTTGAAAAATATAGTTTAATGAAAGGCTAAGTTATTTTTCCCTTGAGAATTTGTATTTAAGTGATAAAAAAAGTCAAGCAAATTAACGAGTTGTGAATTATATTCAAACAGGTAATGAGTAAAGTAATTACAATTTCACGCAGTAACTAAATTAAAGTAATTGATTACTTTTTGAAAGTAATTTACAAAACACTGATCACACACTTTGCTGCTGAACACTGACACCAACCACCAGGATGAATGTGCTCAGTGTCTTGGGACGGGGGAATCAAACCTGCGATCCTTTTATCAGAGGTCGACTGGTGTACCTCTGCACCATAGCTGCGCCGTAAATAAAAATGTAGAAAGACAAAAAACAGCTCATCTAAATCTAATCAACCCTGGGATTTTACACAATCAAGTCTTCACGAAATTTCACACATGCTTTCATCGACCTTTGACCTTGCAGCCCAGTCTCAGTAAAATGCGTACATATGCCACGATTTGATAAATACCGTGTATAATATACGCCCAAACCGGTTTTTGCGTGCATATAATACGCGCGGTCCTAAACGTGTTAAAGTCTGTTTTCCACGATTGACACGTCCCCTGGTGGAGGCGTGAGCATCACAGACAGCCCCACAAACGAACAATTTGCTTTTCTAACCCTAACCATAACCGTAATCCTAACCTTAACCAGGAACGACGTCATTTAGAAAAGAGCAGAGAGGATTTCTGACCACGTGATCAAAACGAAACCTAAAAACTCGTGTATATTGTACACCGGCCCAACCTATTCACTACCATTGCGTATCATATGCACGCAAAAAGCGTGTTTGGCGTATATTATACACGGTATTTCAGAGTGCAAAGTCGTGGAATATGTACGCATTTTACTGCGAGTGTGTTGGACCTTGAGAAGAGGCCGCCATCTTGAATTTTAGGAACATTTAGTACCAGCTACCAATGAAAACTCGTCCTCTGAGTCCTCTCCTAGCTTGTCGAGTATCATTGGGAAGCTACGGTGTAAACAAAGTTGTAGATTTCGAACAGCGTGCACGTGGTAAGTTCATAACTGTTGTGATCATAGCTTACACATTTTTTATCAGAATGTCATGAATATCCAAGAAAATCCAATACACGATTCTCTGGCTCAAGCTGAAATAACTTATAACAATGTTACTTATGACATGATTCTTTCAGGATTGTGGGTGTGAAACTAAAAAAAAAAAAAAAAAAACGTTGCTGATTAATATAAATATATTCAAAACATATAGTAGATTATTCATGTAATCATGTAATTCATTCAAAACAAATGTGTATAAATGTGTAGACTTAAAACTGAGTTAAATTGAAGAATCGGAAAAATCGGAATGAAATTGATTCAGGCTCTGGTGAATCAAATCGAATCATTTCTGGAAACTAAAACCGATACCCAGCCCTAATTTTTTAACAGAATATGTGAAAAATGAATGTGTCCTGGCTAGAGCTGAATGAAATAATATAACATAGGATATGAACATATTTGGAATGTGGGTGTGGTTAGCAAAAGCCTCTGTTGCTAAGGAAATCCAAAAGTTTGGTTCTGCAGATTGTTCTGAAATTCATCTGTTCGGAATCTCCAGGCGACCAAAACAACAGATGGTTCCTATGGAGATAAAACCAACAGAAAAGCTTTCATTTTGAAAGGATTTGTTTTCACATCAATTTGTCATATGCGTTTCTGACCAATTTGTCAGAGGTAGAAGGCAGAGTGTTAGGAGTCAGCGCGCCGACTCCCCCTCTGGCCCCCGGCGGGAACAGTCTCCAGAGTACTGACTGCACTTCATCTCCCAGCAGCCCCAGCACACAGTTCCTGGATGCTGCTCAGCTGTCTCTCATTGACAGTCACCCACAGCACACTTAAGCTCTGCACAGAGCCTCACTCTGTGTGAAGTATTATTTGTGCCGATCTTCCCGCATTACTATCTGGATCTGATCTTCTGGTTCTGACCCTGCTTAATTTCTGATTACTTGCTACCTGCCTTGACCCTCACCTGAACTCTGACAACTCTAGTCTCTTCTTAGATGATCTCATGCTCCTGATTGACCCCTGTCTGTCTGACCCTGATCTAGCTTTGTGGACTGTTAGCTGTGTTTAGTTCCTGTCTGAAACCTGCTGCAGATGGAACCAGCTGTCTGCCCATCTGTGACAGGGACCCAGGTAGATTTCTGTGCAGTCCATGAGGACGGGGGCAGGTAGCAGCTGCTTAACAAGTGCGGTTGGGTCAAAGGTCTGTGGCAACGGCAGTCAGTCTACCATGTCAGGACCTTTGAATTGTTTAGTGTTTTGTAAATTAAGATGTGATAGACTTTCTCTGGACTTTCCTCTAACCCTGATCCAAAAAAACTGAAACCAGGTTGTAGATTGAGTTCAGGATATTTGAACATTAAACTGATTGTATTGTCACGAATGAGCATGTTTTCATGGACTTTTGTCACAGTACTCTTATTTATGACATGTTATCACTGCTCTGTTGTGAATAAAACACAGTAAACATATGAGTTGCTTTATCAACTTTAGATCTATTGGATATTTGCAGTAAAAGGTAATTTCTATAATACCTGGTTGCATACTTTTCTTCTTGTTTTACACAGATTTTCCAGGTTTTGAAGTGGTAGGTCCCCTCTCTGACTCACCTTCAGAGTGGTTCTGAGCAAACTTGTTCTGTAGTTTTTCTGTTGGTGGAACATCCAGAGGTTTTACTTTGTTCTTTGCTGAAATAAGAAAACCATCACTCTAACAGCGTCTGAGACCAAACCCAGAGTGGTACACAATTTAAAAGAATTACTTTGTGCAACAATGTCAGGATGCTTTCAACCTAGAACAAAAAATCAGCACCAAGCCTCCATGTTCAGTCCATGTGAGATGATCCCAGCATGCTCATGTTGGGTCCTCTTACTCAATGGCAAACTTTTCTATCCCCTCTGAGTTTGAACAGAATAGTCACATGGCAACAGTGTCATTGGACTCAAAGTCTTTAAACATTCATTTAAATGGATGAAGAAAATGACAGGCCTAAAGAAACGTTCTTCCACCATCATTCCACAATCAAACTCAGACAAAACATAAACATAAAAACAACGACTGACACAAATACTTCCTTCAAGCTGATTTACTGAATGACACAAAGCGGTGGCAGCAGCTTCTGTTCCAGCAAAAACCAGCCATGCACCAAAAAGAGCAAACACGCATGTTTACACAAACATTCAGCCGATCATACACTGACAGCATGTGATAAACATGTGCAACTCCTCAACAGACGGAGCACAACACCAACATTTCCACAGCTTACCTTTCCTTTGCACGGGCTTCCCCCCTCTGACATCACCATTAAAGGAGGCTTCTGATTGGCACAAATGTACAAAAGAATAACATTATCATTTACTCGCAAGCTAATTTTAAAGGACTCCTTCTGAGTTCCCAGACTGCAAAGCACACAGATGAAAGTAGTCAGTGAGAACATACAGTAAAACTCTACAAGAAACCTGATGTCACTCAACTGCATTTTTTCTGCTGTCAAAGTGTTCCCAGGGGTCTTTTAATGATGATTATGCAGCTTTTAGCCAAAATCAAAAAGTATGGGTCATTTTTTTAAGACATAGTTTCTGCAGAGCTGCACAAGTTCATTAGAAATTCACTTCTGGGTTGTGGGCGGGACTGTTGGCGTGGAAGTTAGCACCGCTGATTTCCCAGCATTCCCTTGTTTACTCTCTCTCCCGCTAGTGACAAGAACCTTACAGGCCCAAGCTAACATTAGTGTTGCAAAAAAAATCATTTCTATCCAGCTGTACAGGTTTGTTCCAGATTCCAGCTCAGACGAGGAAAACAAAGACGTTCATGGATCTATTTGTCTGACAGTGGATGATCAGAATGGAGCAGAGCAGGAAGACTTTGCCCCGCCCATGGCAGTTTCTGCATCACAACTGAAGACTTTTTCTATCCAGAGATTTTCCTCTGCCCCTGATCCAACACGATTTGAATAAAGAAATACAAAGAAACACAGTTTTAATCTTAGTTTTCTTCAAATAGCTCTTCTATCATCAGAAAAATGCTCAAGAACACGTTAAAACACTAAAAACAGGATTGTCCCATCACGGGGAGACAGGGGTCCGCCATCGGGGGTCAGTCTGCCAACTGACCCCAACATATCCCCTTCCTCATAGAAACATGCAATAGGGTGAAGGGGAGGGTGTCTGTATTGCAGTGCGCTGCGGGGGGTGGACTACCTGCCAGTGGCCCCCCTCCTGTGGCCGCTGCATGGATTTGCCCCTCCCCTCGATTTTATTTGCACCTTAGACATTTAGGACCCTTGGTGGGGGGGTGCTTGGACATCACTGCCAGCAAACAGTTGATGTCCTCTCAGTGCCCCTCCCGCCAATTTTAACCGCACTATAGACATGTATGGCCGCTGGTGGGAGGGTGACGGGGCATCTCTGCGAGCAATCAGGAGATGCCCTGTTAAGGCCTTCTCACCAATTTTAACTGCAGCCTTTAGTACACACACTTCTAACACCACAAATATACACTCTAACAAGCAAACACGCACGCATCACACAAGGAAGGTGGGACCTTTGACCTTCTGTCCCCTACCCCATCCCTGGGGGGGCGGGGAACCTCGGCCTGGTGGTCTAGTCTCTTGGGTGCTGGTCTCCTGGGCCCGGCGGTCTCCGCCCCACACCGGGAGTGGGATCCCCGAGATCTAAGATCTAGCAGGGGATCAAACTACATCGGAGCCTGGGGGTGTCCAGGTCTCAGTGGTGCGGAGTCCGGTCCCTGCTTTCGAGAACTAGTCCTCTCCTTAACTCCATCAGTGGGTGTGCCTGGTCGGGCCTTGTTTACAT
>NC_050534.1:1547879-1548711 GCF_002922805.2 Oryzias melastigma
ATGCCGCCACGTTGTCAAGCATGCATACAAGCTGGTGGGGGCCACACAAGATGCTGAAAAGCATTTTGAGTTGCAGAAATGAAGTTTTGGAAAAAATGGACTAGCCTGCTACATCTTCATTCACTCTGATTTGATGGTGTCTACACAATTGAGCCTCTGTAGGCTGAAAACTTTTATTTCCATTAAAAGACTTGGCATCCTTTTGTTCCTAAGACACTGTCCTGTCGTTATTTGTATAGATATCCAACTTGAGATCTGATGTATGTAATGTGTTTCTTTACAGTGCTCCTTTAATTTTTGTGAGCAGTATAGTTAGAAACAACAGAAAAACCAAGAATAGTTTTGATGAATATTCTGGGAGAATATCAGGCCTGTAATCTATTTACCTTTAAAAAGAGATTGATTCTCTATGAACGACAGATGGATAGAAGATGGACTCTTCAATCTGCCAGAGACGCCAGAATGATTTTCTAAAGCTTGAAAATTAATGTTCTTCTACATCAAACTGTAAGATCTTTTCAAACGGCGCAGAACACCAAGAGGAAAACTACAGGAAAATGGAGGAATCTCTGTGTGTCAGGGATATGACAAAGAACTTCAGTAGAACAGCACTGGGCTTCAAACTTTGTTCATCCCATGATCATAAACGTTACGCTAAAGAGAAAAGAGACCTTCCACCATGTTTAGGTATATTCACACGAGAATTTTCTTGCACATTCAGAACGTGCTAGTTTACTGTTTACTAGTGCTTGTCCACCGCCTATAATGGGAAGATGCTTGATGTAACATGTCAAAACCATTGACTGTAAAAAAATACTGGACTTCTCGAGCC
>NC_050534.1:1549054-1549815 GCF_002922805.2 Oryzias melastigma
GCTATTTTTCCCCTAAATCCACGGATTATAAAGTATATTATAAAGTATATCGACAAAAAGCCGCGCGCCACGGTCCTCTGTCTGTGCATGTGTACATTCGTGTTTCGGCCCAACATCCAATCAAATTAGAGTCACGTTTGATTGATGTGACAGCCCAACTAATCAAATTGCAGAAAAACAAAGCCCCGCCTCCCCTTTAAAAGCGCGAGTTCCTGTTTGCCGGTGTTATTAGTTCTGACATAAAAGTTTATAGATCGTCAACAACAAACGGTTTGCAGTTCGAAGAGCATGTGGATATAAGGATTACTCACAGAGATTCAACAACAACCAACTTCATCTGACTGTAGGAGCAGCAACATCAAGTAAGTTCTGAGTGAAAGCTGGCGCTAGCTTAGCGGCTAACCGCTAGCTGCTGTTAAATGAATGGGAGGTGAACTCTGTTAGCACTGTGACACCGTGCAGCTCGGTAAAATCACAGAGTGAAGACAGGTGATTTGGACATTTCCACCGCTCAGATCCTTATCTGGATCTGGGCGGGACGCGAGTGATCATAGCGGGACAGCAGTGCTGCTGGGGAGCGGGCTCGGTTGTTTTCTGATAGAGATCCAGCAAACGTATCATAGAATTCACGGAGATGCTGCATGAGGGTTCTTTTTCCCCCTTTTTTCGGTTCACCACTGTTGCTGCTGTATGCTTTGTGGTGTGTTTCAGAGAAAAAAGCATCCTCTTTCTCTGGGGGTCACATTCCCTCTTGAATATTT
>NC_050534.1:1550610-1583752 GCF_002922805.2 Oryzias melastigma
GAACACGGAAGGAGGGGGGCTTGCTCAGTCCAGTTCTTATATACAGTCAATGGTCAAAACTTACAGCTCTATTCCTATAAATGTCTGTCTCGGTGTCATAATTTCTCCTGTGTGATCATGTTTACAACAGCTGATACTTGTGTTTTCAAAAGGACTCTCTCCACGTGTCACCACCAAATCTGAACCTCTGTTTGGTCAAAGTTCTTGATTTAACTGTCAAGAACTTCAGCTGGTTGAACTTCCAGCATGTAATCAATGAATTTAATGAATGAATTTCCCCCCCGGGGATTAATAAAGTATATTTGATTTGATTTGATTGATCAATGAACGTCCCTTTTGTATGTGAATCCTCAGACCAGACTTAAAAACTGGCGTAGCGACTCTTGAACACGACAGTTCTGGACACGGAAGCCTGAAATTTTGTTTGACAAAGTTTATGTGTTTACATAGACTTTTCACTGAAAGTGTCCGCTTGAACTGGAGTCGAGGCGGCCGGTGGGACCATACCTTTAGAGTTCAGCTCAGGGGTTGGCGAGGATGTGTACCTTTTTGACAGCTCAATTTATAATAGATAAAAGCTCAAAAAATCAGTTTACACATTAGATGCAATTTTAATCAAACTTTTCGTGAGATAAAATGGCCTCAAGTGTTTTATTTGTTTTTTATCAGGCTGTGGTTACACTAAAATTTGGATCGTACCATTGTTCAGTTGTTATTAACTTATAATTCCCGCTCACGTCCTGAGTGCTCCAAATGTTATCAGGTAAAGCCACAAGATGTTTACCACAGTTAGCATTAAAAAATGTTGCACAACATTCTTCAAAATGGTTTTGTCCACTGACTCACAGACAACGACGAACACTGAATTTGAGACACAGCACAACAAACACAGCAGATAAAGAGATACACAACAACCATTTGACAGGAACGTGTTGATCATACCTCCTCTGACCTTCTTCAGTGGCGTGGACTTAACGGCGCCTCTAAGTGCTGCTTCTAGTGTAAAAACCACAGGTTGGGTTTCAATATTTGGACAATGCAGGCATAGACTTTCTCTGGCACGACCGTGCATGGAATGTCATTTTTCAAAGATGGCTCAGGATGTAGCCACAGTGGTTTCCACAAATGAGACTACATGGCTCATGGCTGTGATTTAGTAAATGTTGATTTTTCTCCAAAGGTTTTGATGAAGTCTTTCAAAGTAAAAGTCTTTCAGTGGCACAGGGATTGCACATTATCCATGTTATTAATACAAAGAGAGTAGGGCTGTCAGATTTGTCGCGTTAAAAACGCGTTAATCTGACATGTGCTTGACGCCGACAATTTTTTTGACGCATTAATCACAGATTTCCTCATACATCCCTTTCCACACCGCGCAGGCGTCCCTCATCGCCCTCCAACTCACCGGCTGCTCTCACTAGAACACAGGCGGGTCTCCAACCACCGAGCTGCTAGCTAGAACCGGCCGGCGCTAGGACCTGGAGAGCTCCTGCACCCTAACCCGGCTCCGGTTCGCGTCCAGTACCACGTCTGGTGGTACCGGCTCACGTCCGGCGCCGCGTCCCGAGAGCTGCGGACCCCCGACGTTCCGAACAGCAAGCGCACCGGGGGACGTTTTAAATGTTCTGGAGGTTTAAGCGTGATCCAACCCCAGCATAGCGGTCTGTCTGCCGGCATATTCATGGCGTGAGCTCCGCTGGACACGTCGCTGCATCGAGCTGCAGCCAGAGAACGCGGCGGCAGTAACAGACTGTCAAACTATCCACAGTGTATCCCGCTTTTCTCAGTCTTTAATGTTTTAAAAAACAAAAGTTCATTGGAAATGATAAATCTCTATTTCATTTATTACTGTAGTTCAGCAGAGGAGGAAAAGATTTGGTCCTGACAAAAAATGAACATGAAAGTGTTATGGAAATTTTATTTTTGATGTTTTTTATTTTATTTTACTGAACGTTGATTGAAGTTTTGAATTTAAAATGCCCTTCACTTGCACTTGGGCTTTTGTTAGGCATTTTATGTTACAGCCTTTTATTGTTAAGAAAGTTTATCTCAATACAATGTTACAAAATAAAGTATTTCTGATGAAAACTATTAATTTTGTCATTCTTGTTTTCATTATTAATGTAGAACTGCTAAATTCCATGAAGCACACATTTTTTTTCCTAAAAAAAGGCCACATATTAATTTGTGATTAATCGCGAGTTAACTCAGGACAATTCAATTAATCGCGATTAAACATTTTAATTGCCTGACAGCTCTAAAAGAGAGAGAACATGAACACTATCACAGGTCATCAAAATAAACCAGCGGTCCCTGTGAACCCGTCCACAGAGCTCTCAGCACTGATGCTGGTCACACACACACAGATAAAGGTCTAAAAATAAAAAAACAAATCGTTGAGTGCCCCTATGAGGACACCCACCCGCCAATCAAAACGCCCCAATAATGCACAAATCTAGTCTCTAATCAAAACAGCTGGATGAAACTAAAAAGGGAAACTAGTAAAAAATAAACAGATTGTTAAAAAAAAAAAAAAAAAACATAAAAATAGCTGATTTAAAAAACGTGGTTTAGCCACAGGTAAAGCCACAAGATGTTTACCACAGCCTCCAGTGGTCATGTGAGGTACTGCATCGTTTGGTGTTCCTGTGTGTTTTTGAATTTGAAAACTGCGGATTTGTCTTCAACAGGAGAGGGAAAACTTCCTTTGAATGAAATACTAAACTGTGAAGTGAAATATTTTTAAAGAACCTAATGGATGATATTACATAGACAGGTAAAAGCAAACTGTGATGTAAACTCAGAGATATAATATTTAAATAAAAGGTGTTTTTTCCACAGTCTCTGTGGCACTCATGTTTAACAGATGATTTCCAGAATGTTCTCCACACTTCAGAGCTCTTAGTAATCAGCAGAGGAGGAGCTGTGTGTTCTGATCCTCACTGAAAACACTAGAAGTTGAATCTAACCTGCAGGTTTGGGATCATTTTGGTTTATATTTTCTGATTTTTGTTTTGGTTTGTTTTGTTTTTGATGATGTTTTGAAACAACAAAATCATTTTTAAGGAAATCATCATCAAAAATGGATTCTGCTTCCAAAGTTTCTTAAGTCACATAAATAACCAGTGATCATCCACATGTGTAAAGTCAGCTCTAGATAACAAAGCAGTGTATTTACTGTGTAACTCCTTGTTTGTTCCACATTTAAATTACTGTATTGAAAACTGGAGAAACACATGAAAAACGTACTTGTGTCCAGTTTTCATTCTTCAAAAAAGCAATAAAATGATCTCTGGCAGTAATTACAGCAATTCATCCAATGTCTTATTCTGTAAGTTTAAGGAAAAAATTTAATTTCAAGATTAAGTTGATCAAAGTATTTTAAAATTCATTCATAAAGTACATCAGAATTGTCTGCCACACAATACAAGATTTTAAAAAGTCAAATAGTTTAAAAGGATGTGGGATTTTCATTTAGCCAAAATCCAGGACAAAAACTAAGGAACTCCTAAAGGGATATTTAAAAAAAAGAGGTTAAAATGTTGCTTCATTTTGGTCGCTACTGGTGCACACCACATAGTAGCTGGCATTTTTTTGTAAAAATTTAAATAACTTTTTCTTTTCCAAAAATGGAAATTTTTTTTTTTTCAAAAATTGAAGTAAAAAAAATGTGTTTCTGGTTACTAACCAGTGCACACCAGTTACCGTCTGGTGATCACCAGATAGGAACTGAGAAAATTGAAGCAAAAAAATACTTTTTTTTTCTGGTAACTATCTGGTGCGCACCAGTTAGTTTTTTTTAGTTTAATGTCTCTTTAAGGGCTCCATAAAAACCAAGGAAGGAGATGGAACAATCTAAATAATTTAGTTAAAAAAATATCACAAATCGGCTTCAAAAGTTTTTAAAAAAAAGATTTACAACAAAAGTAGAATAAATGAATCTTGATGTATGACTCAGGAACTTCAAAATAAGACATAAAATTCCCAGAGTTTGAGTTATCCTGAACAAAATGCTTGGCTCTGCTCCCTCCCATTTCCCTTGTATTAGAATTTATGTAAGATATTGGGATTTGATTTTGTTGTCTTGTGGAAATGAAAAGAAAAAAATTATAATAAATGAAGCTTCTTGGTCTGCTATGAGTGCTTCATTCATTCATTTCTTGTTAAGGACTGAAGTGGTGTTTATGATTGCAGCTCTCTGACCCATCAATCGCTTCTCTTTAGTGCAGACAGAATAGGTTGATAAATGTGTGGAATGATCCTCAGAGTTCCTTTGCTCCTTTAGTGGTCTCCTTATGTCATAAAACAGCGAGCAGAATGTGTTTTAGTGTTCTTTTTATCTGAAACTATGAAAGGTAAAAACTACTCATGGAACATACATTTTACTACCAGAACTTGGAGCTGCATGGCGGTGGAGTGGTTAGCACTCTGGCCTCACAGCTACAAACCCCGGTTCATTTCTGTGTGGAGCTTACATGTCCTCCTCCTTCAGTTTTCTCTGGTTTCCTCCCACCTTCTGCAGAGGTTCACTGGTGATTCTGATGGGCTACATGCACAACCTACATCAGCGTTCAGTACATGACTGCTCAATCACCTCACATAGTGGAGTATTCAAAGTTTACAAGAAGTCTTTTGAAGCTACCAAGAGTCCCTATAAATACAAGCAGCCAAGATGCAGATTGCTGCACTATTTCACGTATTTTAAGTGCATCCGAGGCTAAATGTTGTTATTGGTTGCTTGTGTTTAATGCTAAAGCCCTGTTAGCTGTTACGCAGCTAGAGTGCAGAGCGCAGTGAGCTGCAGGCTCGGGAACCATTAGATGTATTAACCATAGTCGTAGCCATAATCCTAACCGTAGCTGTTCCTCTGGCTCCATGCGACCAAGAAAAAAGTTCAGCAATGGCTGCGCATATTTAGAAAGTTACGTGCAAATATCGTTGTCATTTTTTTTTGGGCTGCTGCTAACTAGCATGAAAGACACGTCTAATTATTGGTGTCTTTATCTTCATGAACAAACTGTTGGTTTTATTTGAATGACTCCACTGGAAAGTGTTTCTAAGTTTTGTTCAATATAAGTTTGGTTGAGCTGAGAGTAGAATCATCTGAAAGCAGTGGCGGGCCGTGCATTTCACACCTAGGCCTTCAGTAGTGCTCCATCTGAATCAATCCAACCCTCAATAACTATTTTATGGCAATAAAACTTCTACTGCAGGTACAACTGCCACACACACACCAAAAGCATAAAAAATAACCTGATAAAATTTCAATATTATGTAGGGAGATAGCAAAATTTTACTCACCAAAAATCCAGATTATTTAAACACAAAATCCATCCTTTCTATCCTCAAGAAGATTTCAATCACTCTGTCGTGCAGAATCCGTGCGTTTCGCAGATGGAAAGTGTTCCGTGGCTGTGATAAGCTGGAAAAGGCTGCATGCGGGAAATGTTCTGGTATTCCTGAAGCCTCTTGTGGTCCAGGAGGGAGACAAACATCAGTTTTTGTGATCGATCAAGGTCTGTGTCTGGAAAATAATATTTGCGCGAGGATTTTGCGCTGCACGCGCCCGCGGTGCGTTCAGGAGCCTCGTAGATTTCAGCTTCACTCCCGCTCAACGGAGTCACGGAACTCCTTTACCCGTGCCAGACAAAACTGTGCCACAACTTTACCCAGACATTCATTTTCCACCAAAAATCAGACGATGAGACGCTTTCCACTGGTAACATCTTCAAACCTGACACGCCGCTCCTCGGCACCTGTGTCCGTCAGCAGAACCAGAGCGAGCTGCGAGCTGTCCAATCAAAGCTCGTGAAAATCCTGACGTTTCCGTGGGCCTTCTAGCTGGCCTAGCACGTGGTCTCCTCCAGATCTGATTGGTTGAAGCAACAGTTTGGTGGACAATTATTGTATGCTACAGGGCCCGCAGAACTGATTGTGAAGGCCTCCGGGCAGATTTCTTTGACCCTAGCAACAAATGGTGCTGCAATGTGATTGGTTAATGCTTAAATAGGAAAATACACGTCTGGAAGCAGCGCAACCAGGGAGACAGCAATGAAAGGACGAAGACAGAGCATTTGGAATTATAGAATACGTATTCACGGAAATAAATAATAATTAATATCAGTCTGTGATTCAGATATTTTTAGGCCAGCAGAGAAGGCCTTGCAGGCCCTGACGGCCCGCCACTGTCTGAAAGTCACTTCAAAGTTCTTTAAGCCTTTAACACCTGAGGCATCACCGGTAATGCTTCAACGCAAAATCTTTAACAACTTTTCAACTCTTAACACGATCAACGCCATTCCAGTAGATTGTGAAGGAGAAAAGCGGGTCGAGCCGCTTTTCTCCTCTACTGGAATTATCGTGTTATCGGTTGAAAAGTTACAGTAAATCAAAGAACAGAAACACTGGAGCTCCGGTTGTTAAAGGGTTAAATGGGTTTGGAAACAGATGGAAGTTCTAACGGAACAAAATCAAACCTGTTTTTATTTTATTTATTTTTTTGATCATCGGGTTTTCAGAAACGTGTTTTCCTCATTTAGTTCATCCATCCATCCATCCATCTTCTTGACCATTTCTTCCCTTTCGGGGTCGCGGGGGTGCCAGAGCCTATCCCGACTACTGATGGGCGAAGGCGGGGTACACCCTGGACAGGTCTCCAGTCTGTCTCAGGGCCTCAATCACACACACATAACTCTCACATTTACACCTAGGGGCAATTTAGAGTCACCAATTAACCTATGAAGCATGTTTTTGGACGGTGGGAGGAAGCCGGAGTCCCCGGTGAAAACCCACACATGCACGGGGAGAACATGCAAACTCCACACAGAAAGGTCCCAGCCAGGACTCGAACCGGGGCCTTCTCGCTGTGAGGCAAGAGCGCTAACCACTGCGCCACCGTGCAGCCCCTCATTTAATTTTGAAACAAAAACGTAAGGATTGACTGGAGAGCCAGATTTGAAGGTCTCAACGCTACACTGAAAAACGCTCCCGTCTGCATTTGGAAGAACCAGCACCGAGCTGGTCTTTAGAACTCCTGGATCTTTGTGATCAGAGTCCAGCTGCGTCTCACTGGACTGGCTGGTTCCCGTTGCTTCACCACTTCCACAGAGATAAAGAGCTTGTTCTGCTGCGATGCCGGCTCTTATCCAGCTTTTATTAGCCTGCATAGAAAAGCTGATTAGGGATCAGTGGTGGCCGAGTGCAGCGCGGGCGAGAAACAGGAACAGTGAGTTCAAGGACAAGCTGAAGGTCGCTCTGGTACATCACACTGTGCTGACTTACACAGGGTGTGTGGGGGGGGCAGAGCTGAGTCACCAACAGCTCCTCCCCAACGAAGAGAATCTAAAGTTGTGAAAATGTCTAAAACACAGAAGTCTGGTGAGAGTGGTTCTCTCTGAGGATGTCGAAGGTCTAACAGGAAGTGTTTAGCAATGACCACAACTCTCAGATACCTTCTCCCAGAGGGTCCAGAGTGTGGATCATCAGCTGGAAGATGGTGTTCCTCAGTGAAGTGTTGTGGAGGGAAGCCGAGCTGCCGCCTCTCTGCAGGACAGGACGCACCTGCCAACAGAAACCACGTCAGACCAGGGAGAGCACGGCGCTTCCTCCATCAAGATCATTTCAAAATAATAGCTGGAGCCAGGTCAGTTCAAGCTTGCTACACATTCATATCAGTCTCAGGCTGTGCAGAATGGGGGTGTGGCTTTTTGCTTGGCATGTGACTGTCATGTGGTCAGTTATGGAAAGGCCCTGTCATGGAAATTATACATTTGCTTATGTCTCATCCTCTGAGTCTTGTTTTCTTGTTGTCAGAACACCCTGACCACAACGTGTAAACATTTTGATTTCATTAGAACATCTTGTTCATGTTAGATATGACACTTACGTTTCCATCTTAAGCTCCTGATTAACAGCTGATTGTATGACTGTATAAAATGTGAGCGTCCTTCATCACAGATCAGGGCTCTGCAGACCTCTCCTCCATGCTCGCCAGCGTGTACTTTTCTCTGCTCTGTTTAATAAACTTTCATGAAAACGTTTGACATTTCTTCATTTCATCGGATCAACAAATATTCCACCACAGCCCACTTCACCACATAGAGGAGTTTGTCCTTTTCTGGAGTTTGGGAATTGGTGAAGTCACAACTGGCCTCCAACAGTCTCAGAGCTGACAGCTCCTGTACTCTCTTGTGGGTCCAGATGACCCACTTTTAATGGAAACATGCTTAGGACAGTCAAGGGTTAAAAAATGCTAAAAACAAAGCTCTGGATGTGGCGCCGTGTGCCGTCTTTGCAGAAGTTCGTCAGGAGACGAGAGTGGCAGAAATTTCAAACTTGACTTTAAAAATAGCTTGACTTTTTGTATTTTTTCTGGGATCAGTATTCATTTATATTTTTCAAAATTAAGTAAAACTAAAGAAGAATTCAATTCTAATTGTAATGTGTGATCAAAACTCATCTAAACGTCTGTGATCTTTGCTCTGCCTGCATTCTGTTCATCCTTTAGAGGTGTAACAATTAATCAACTCAATTCTTGAATCCGTTTATCCAACCAGCTTGATCTGTCTGAGGCAAATTGTTATTAACTGACCAAAACCATTTTAAAATCAATTCAAAATGAAGTAAAGTGATCTATAATTGACGACTGGATTAAGACATGGTAGGCTTATTTATTTTATTATTACGTAAAAACAACACATGTGATGCAGCAGAAAGTGATCAACCATCATCCAGTCTTTGAATTGATCAAAGTCATGTGACCATACAGTGTTCTAGAATGTTCTAATGATGATTATTCTGATGTGGAAACACAACAGTGGAATGAACTTTGTCAAACTAACATCTGAATGGATTCGACATTCATTCTTGTTTGTTTGAACACATTTAATTTATTATATTGAAGAAAAAGAAGCAATCTGGAAAACTTCTCCTGCACTGTTCAGTAGCAGCTCTTGATCTCTGAGTCACACTGGTAGAGGTTTGGGATCAAGATGTTCTAGATCCACAAATTATGATATAAATCAAATAGTCATTAAAGGAATCGTTTCACCCCTAGTATTTTTTATGAATGCACTGACTAACCCTTCCTTCTGGTAGCAGATGTTCCGGATTCCAGATTTCCTCATCATTACAGATGTTGAAGGGATTTTGAGTCTGTCTGTCTTTAACAGATGTTCCTTTGTTTTTTGTGTTTGTCTCTTTCTTGTCCTCAGAATCCAACCTCCTGCTTCTGCTGGAGGTTTCTTCCTAATCTTCCCTCCAGAGGGAGTTTTCCTCCCACTCTCACCTTCTGCTTGCTCAGCGCAGGGATTCTTCATGTAGGCCAACATTGAAAGAGTCTGGGTTTATCAGAATGATCTAGGGTGAACGGGGATGCAACATTCGTGAGGACAATGACTTTGAAGTTTGGGGGGTTTTGCTCAGTACCTTCAAGCAACCGGTGAACTGACACTTTAGAAACAAACTACACCGGGGGGCAGAGTAACTACAGGGGTGTGGGGACAAAGGATTAACAAGAAAAGCAGACATCTGGTCTCCTGTCTTCATTCAGGAGGCTATCGGTGTGTCAGCATGACAGAGACCCACTCAGAGAGGTCATTCTGAAAGGACCAGGATCCTCTGGGTCATCACTGGGTTAACTCAGGCTGAACTCACCCAGAATTCAAGACCGAGCAACAAGAAACCTTATTTCAGACTGTTAGAATTATTTCCACATAATTCAAGAGTTCTATAATCTAATCTAATCCAGACCACTGCCTGACACTGGACGTCTGTGGAGAGTCATGCATCCGTCTGTAACACATGAATGAATACCTGTTCTCTCTAAATCAGAGTAGAGATATTCAAGCGTAGCTATTAATCTACTGGATCTGAAGGAGCTAATTGTGTTTAGCTGAATAAAATTGCTTTCTCTGACAACACCTGTTTTCCCGCTTCTGCAGTAAAATCCTTCAGATCCAGTGGAGAATCCTCACTGATTTCCACTGACTGCTTGTGATGTTTGGGAAATAATGGCCGTCCTCCTTCATCCTCAATGAGCGCCTGTGGTCTGACCTCATCTCATCTGAGAGGCCTCCACACTTTTCAGTCCTGATGCTTCTGACCCTCCATCTTCAGGATTTGTCTACATAGTGTATGGTGTTAACGGAGGCAGGAGGTCCATACCCTCAGCCTTGTCTTGTCCTGTTGAGGGTCTGCCTGCAGGCTGTTGCAGTGAGCACTGCTGGGGGGCCGCTCGCCTTCTGCTTTGGGTTTCTCCTCAGCTTTTGGAGGTGCAGCAGCAGCAGGAGGAGCAGGAGGAGGTGGAGGAGCAGGAAGAGGGGCTGCTTCGCTCTCCTGTAAAGTCAAAGAGGAGACAGTCCATTCAAACAGACAAAGGTCTCATCCTCATGCAGCGTGATTCGTGCAGACTAGGGTGGAGAGAACTCTGTTTGCCGTTCCACATCAGTTCTACTGATGAACAGAATTCACAAAAAAGCCCAAAATGAATTAAAGTTGCTAGAAATCCCAGTGTTTGAGTTGATCTAAAGTGTGAATGATTAACAAACAGGACAGAATGATGTTGCCGATGTCTACAGGTCAGCTTAAAGTGTCTGACTGTATTTGTATTGATCTTTACACACCAGACTCAGTGGATTCATGAAATGATTTTTTCATTTTTGCTGCAGATAGATTATTTTGACTTATTTAAATGTTACTCAAAAAATGGGATTTTGAAATCCCTTTTAGCTCAGATTTTATCACTGATTATGAAAAATATCAGAAGACGTTAATCTTTTCACACTTGACCATTAATTTAGGAATATTTAATGCCTGGTTGAGACTTTCGTTTTTAGTACGATGAGAGCAGATCTTAGAAGAGGTGAGCGGCTCGCTCAGCCAAGAAGATAAACCAATGCAGGAAAACTATCTTTAATCTTACAGCAAAAAGAACATTTGGTTTTGATAGTGATCCCCACTGTTACTGAGAGAGAATGATGTAGAGCTGTGCACATGTGCAGGTAGAAAACAGTAGTTTTTGTGGTTCTGCAGGATCTGTTCAAGGGAGTTCATGGAATCTTATTTCAAATAATCATCTGCTGTGATGTTTGGCTGCTGTTACTCTGTTATTTTTCTGCCGTCACCAACTAGTGTTTCAGTGTTTTCTTTTTATTTCTGATAACAATTATCTCGAACAACTAAAATGATTGTTTCTTTTTTGTTTGTTTTTTTCTCTCGCTCTGTGTCAAAAACCACCAAACATTTGTTCTTGAAAAAACATTCTTTACTAAAAATCTGCAGCGGTAAAATGTGTAAAATTAGTTTAAATCAAATTACAGCTTCTATTAACATAAAAAGACTAAATCAGTCCAATGGTTTGACAGAAATCATGTATTTTAAACAAAAAGAAGTCTAAAATAGCAGTTAAACAGATATCGTACAAATTCAAAACGTGGGAAAAAAAAGTTCCCCTAAACAAAAATTAGTACACTTGAAGTTTATTTTATGAAGTATGCCGGGTATAAGTATAGCAAGTACACTTTGTAGTGTAGGATGTACAGTAACTGAATACTGAACTAAGTAATATGGAACATTTTAAGTTTACAATGTTCACAGAGTATGTTAAACTCAAGTATTCTGCCTCACTTCTAGTATTTTATAAGTACACTTGTAGTACTCTTAAACTTTTTGCTGAGGCTAATAATTGATATAACTCTGACCTGAAAGTATCATTCTCATAACTGTCATGAATCAGTCCCTGTCTCCCCCTCTGGCCTTCAGCAGGAACTATCTCCAGAGTTCTAACACTTCCTGGATCTCCACACTTCACTTCCCATCAGCCCCTGCTGTCACTCCCTGGAGTAATTAGTCCCAGCAGCATTTAGTCTGAGTGCTGAGCTCTGCTCAGTGTGAAGTCTTGTTTGTGTCCCTCTGCCTGTATCACTGAGCATTCTCCTCCTGACCTGATCTTCTGCTTCCTCTGATGCCGCTTCGTCTGCCGCCTGCCCTGACCCTCGCCTGGAGATGGCCAAGTTGACGCTTCATGAGGCACAGACACACTTTGACACAAGTGGGCTGAGATCGACACTCTGCTCGAATCATTTCAGTTAGTGATAGTGATATCTGCTGGTTGTCAAAACACATCTAAGTGCACATACTGACAAAACCTCACGACTTCAAGAAAACTTTAAAGCTCAGATGTTTGTCTTTTTATGAAATGTTTGATCAAAAGTGTGTAGTTGTCATTTTGTCTGTATGACTCTTTGACAACTGTTTGATGTGGCAAATATGTTGGATAGTTATATTGGCTTTGGATGTACAATTGGCAGGAATGATCATCTTCTCCACTGTGATGTTTCAAACGCGAATGAAATGAGGATGTCTGCGCTGAGGGGGGTTAGATGCACAGCAGCATATGAACCGAGGGAAAGACGAGCGTGATGGGGAAAGGACAACAAATTTAAAGTAGGCTACACTTACATGAACAAAAACACATTTTTTACTTTATTTATTCATTTTGTGCATAATCTTATATTGTTGGTGATGAATTAAAGAAAGCGAAAAAAAGCAAAAACTCTAGCAAGCGGTTTGGGAGCCTTTTTACTGCGCCGATCCAAAACAGCATCATCTCGCCTCTCTAAGAAGAGCCAGGATTTTTCTCACTACAATAAACCAACAGACAACAATATCTGGTCCGGAGATGTAGATGGAGATGTTCATTCATGCTTTTATTTCTTCTCATCTTGATTATTGTAACTCCATCTTCACACGTCTCAGTAAAAAATCTTTAGAACTGCTTCAGGTTGTCCAGAATGCTGCTGCAAGGCTTTGAACCAAGTCTTCCAAGTTTTCTCACGTCACCCTGTTGTTAATCCAGCTGCACTGGCTCCCCATTTGTTTCAGAGTACAGTTTAAAATCCTGGTTTTAGCATACAGTTTTTAATTACCAGACACCGGCCTACATAAAGGACCTGATGCAGCCGTCCACTCCCAGCAGGTCCCTCAGATCATGTGACCAGGGCCTGCTGGTGGTTAAAAGAACTCAGTTAAAAACTTAAGGTGACAGAGTCTGCAGCAGAGGCTCCATCTCTCTGGAACTCCCTTCCTCTCAGCCTCAGATCTGTAGACGCAATGTTTTCTTTCAAAAAGCAGCAAAAAACACACCTTTTTTTTTTTAAAAAATGCTTTTTCTTAATTCTGTTTTTATAGTCTGTGTTTTTCTTTGTGTTTTACTCTGAAGCACTTTGTGATTTTTTTTCTCAAAAGGTGCTATACAAATAAAGATTATTATTATTAAGATTATTATTATTATTTTGTTATTTTATAAAAGTAAACCTTATATTGAACCTTCATTTAACGCTGAGACTCTACTTGTTCTCCAAAGGAGAACACTACTGCACTATTCACATTGCTAAAGTGGATTTTTTTAACAAGTTTTTTTACCCCCCCCCCAAAAAAAGCATGAAGTTTCCCAGGCGGAGTAGCAGAGAGTGAAGGAGCCTCAAGTCTACTGAAATGTTAACAGTTTGAAGAATCTTCCTACTGAAAGTTGACTGAAGTTTACTTTTTATAAAGTTTTCTCCTTAAAGAGGATCAAACGTTTTTCTTATGTGTTTTCAATTAGTGCAAGACATTTTAAAATTTACAAAATTATAAAAGTGATCAAAAGTACAGTAAAATCTCCTTAAGAGGACGTTTTGAAAGCAGAGTAGAAGACAAAAGAAATGCTCAGAGAAAAATGTTCAACCAAGAGACGGGAAGGAACTGGAGAAGTTTTCCAGAATTCACACCAGAGATTCTGAAAAAAATAGGTATTCAAAAGAGTTATTCAAATTCAATTACGTGGATTGTGTTGACAAATGACCGGAATATTAAAGACTTTGTGCTTAAGAGTTACCGGCGACGCCTCAGGTAAAAAAAAAGGTTAATTACTTTTTTTATGTTATATTGAGATTCATGCTAGGTTTGTCTTAATGTTCAAGAATAAAGATAAAAAGTCACAAATAAATGACAGGTGGACTGTCTCAATGAAACATACAGGATAATAACAGGTTCTGAAGACAGACAGACTGACGGACAGACAGACCTTTAAAAGGGTCACGCTACAACAAAAGTCGTTACTTACATTGAAATGTAAACGCTGCGGTTCAGAGAACACCCACGAGAAGAAAAGCGATTCTTCTCCATGGTACTGTGCAGCAAGGTTTACCCTCAAGGCGCAAATATTTCGAACACCACTTCCACTACTAATTCCCCTTCAAATGTAGGGATTTGGATTAGGCCTACATTTCCCAACAACCCCAGCACACAATCCCCAGATGCCTCTCAGCTGACTCTCATCTGCAAATCACCCACAGGACACGTAAGCCCTGACAGCGCCTGACTGTGAAGTCTTGTTTGTGCCACTCTGCCTGCATTACTGAGTGTTTCCTCTGGACCTGATCTTCTGTTTCTGACCCTGCTTCGTCTCTGTTTGCTGACCCTTTAGATTTGTGGACTTTTAGCTGTGTTGATAAACCTAGAACCAGCTGTTCTGTGACAACAGGTAAAACTGCTTCAAACTGTGAAAGAAGATGAAAGTTTTTCCCAAAGTTTATCAGAAGTTTGATCTTCAAAACACTCCACATTAATCCAGAGTCTTAGCTCACCTTCTCCGGCTCCTCGGCGGTCCACACCTTGACGATGCTCATGTGCTTGTTCAGCTGACCTTTGAACATCTGCTCGATTTGGGAGTTGAACTTCATGAAGCTCACATAGGACATGTAGCCCAGCACCAGCAAGATACTCTCCCACCAGAGGATGACGTTGTCCAGGAAGAAGATGATAAGCATGATGAGGTCCAGGATGTAGAAGGTCACATCTCTGAAGAGAGGCCACCAGGTGAGGTGCAGCATCTCCCGAGAGAAGATGGCGCACATGCCGATCACAAACAGGATGTTGAACACGGCAGAGCCCACAATAGTGCCAATGCCCACGTTGCTATGGGAGATGAAGACACCAATCAGGGAGGTGAAGAGCTCTGGGGCTGAGCCTCCAGCTGCCATGAAGGTGGCTCCAGCCACGTCATCAGAGATCTCCAGCTTGACGGTGATGACTTCCAGCGCCGGGACGAAGAACTCGTCACAGACGATGGCCAGAGCCACAAACATGTAGATCATGCCTAAGACGTGCAGGAGCACCCAGCCCTGTCTGCGCTGCTCTATTGTGAAGAGGTCCTCGGGGTAGTCTCCCTTTCTGTGAGGGGGCAGCCCAGGGGGGTGGGCAGGAGGGCTTGTGGTGAGTGGTGGAGGGGTGGGGGGAGGTTTAGGTGGCAGAGGGTCAACATAGACACACTGTTCAATGTCGGTCCTGTTGACAACGACCAGCAGAGGCGGCTGGGTGCTCCCCGGCGCTGCGGCCTCCGTCTCGTTGGGCCCCAGCAGCTCTCGGACCCTGACCTCCAGGACCTCGTCATGCCCCCCCTCCGCCCCCGCAGAGGCGGGCAGCTGAGACAGCTTGGCCTTCAGAGTCAGAGTGTAGACGAAGCACAGCAGCACACCTGAGATGAAGAAGAGGACGCGACTGCGCCGGAGCCTCCTCATGTTTGCAGTCTCCTCTCTGAGGATGAACTTATGTAGGGAGCATGGCTCCTCCTGCCCGGAGCTCCTGCAGACGGCCGCGTTTCATCTTCGCTGCGGGAACCTGCGGAGGGACACACGCACGAATCCTGAGCGCCTTTCCAGCTCAGCGGGTAAAAAGAAAAAGCACTGGAGCGATGAGTGTTGGGGTGATGGAGGATGCAGACAGTTACCTGTTGCTATGACAACATAATCACTCAGGCATCGGCTCGCCGCTAACGTGAGCGCAGTGACAACAGGTAAAGACGGGTAAAAACGCTCCCTCGCTGGTCAGGAGCCCGCGGAGGCGCAAATGCGCGTCAGCAGAAAAACCCGCGTTTATTCCGGTTTGACACCCGATTCAAAGCAGATCCTCCTCCGGAAGGACGGCGCGGATTATGGCGTGCAGGAAAAAGAGTTTTTGCGGAGGACTTGACTGGAGGAGAGCGGCAGGAGAGCGGCGGTCACCTGCTCCGCCGGCTGCTCGGTCCGTGCCGCGGGGGACCGTCGCTCCAGCTGCGCGCGGCAGACGCAGAGATGCTGACTCCGGTTTTTGGGAAATTACAAGGGCGCGCCGCATGTCAGGGCGGGAACGAGGCTCAGCATAATGCTCCTAAGAGGATTATGAGCGCTGTCCCTCTCACTCATAACGCTGTATCAATAAAGCATCATTCACGGCTGAGAGCAGGAGACTCGGTGAGGAGGTGTGCAGGAGCGGAGCTGCGGCTGCCGCCCGTCTTCCATTTAGTGGACGGAAACTTTCTAGAAAGGAAATGTTTCTGTAAACACATAAACAGGAAAAAACATTCTATATATTAATTAAACTATCACATATGCCTATCCCATTAATTTAATGAATTTTATGGATTAAATGATTTCATTTATGGCTGTTATAACAGCAAGGTTGATGCTAGACTTCCACCAAATCTTTTTACTTTTTTTAAGAGATCCATAATTACTCCATCACAATAACACGGATATTGTGAAAAAGTCACTTCACAGATTTGGGAGATATGGTAATTTTCTTATCATTTAATGTTTATAACAGTCTCACTGAGTACAATGTGGTTTACTTATGGAGCCGAAACAAACAAACAAAAAACCTAGAAACGTTTTCAGTGTGGCATCAGCTTCAACAATATGTGGTATAAAAATCGGATTTTGTCAGTAAGTTATTCCAAGTTTATCAAACAGACATGAAAACATAACAGATGAGCAGCACCTGGACACCGCTCCTTCAGGTGGGTAGTAGACGGTCAGGTGTTGCAGGTGAACATGGTGAGTCTCAAAGTGTCATCAGTAGACACAGAACTACTGTCAGAGTTTGTGACAGAACCAGGAGTGGAGATCCATCTGTGACAGACCACAACCAGGACCAGAACCTGAGGACCTCAGACCCGGTTTAGCAAATCCACACAGCTGCAGGCCGGTTACCAGATATGAGGGTTCTAGGGTTTACAGATGAACTGTTCACAACCGACTGAACTTTGGAATGACAGACGACTGCTGCAGGAGATCCACTGACACCAAGACACCCCAGTGAACGTCTGCAGTACAAGACCATGTGGCCTGGACAATGCAGCAGTGGTCTACCGTCCTGTCCACTGAGTGTCGGGTCACCTTGGCTTGCACAGAAAGGCTGCTCGTCATCGTTGATGGAGAAGGCGTGGTCAACATAAGGGTTCTCGAGAAGGTGCAACAGTCTGGACAGACCAGTCAGAGCAAAATCAGTGACGTTATTGTTTCAGTCACTGCAGGTTCCTATCGACATCACAGAACCATCATCATCCCCCAATTCCACCAGCACACCCCCACTCTGTTCATGGATGATGATGCTCCACCACATGGGAGGTGGTGTCCCCATGACACATAATCCCTGACATCTGCTCAGTGACCATTAGTCTGAAATTGGGAGGAGCACATTGACAGCTTACTTCACCCACCTCAGTATGTTCCCCACAAAAAAGAGGCAAGACAGAGTTAAGGCTGAAGCTGTTCTGGACAGCCCCTATACCAGTCATTAGGAAAAGGCCTTAGTAATGCACACACTTGAGTTATGAATATGATTAAGTTAATGGATACCCCCCCCCCCCCCACACACACACACAGTGATATAAAAACAAGAAACACAAGAAACCTTTTATAAACTAATGAGAATGGGTTTTCAGTGTAAAGTTGCACTTTTAACAGAGTCACATATGAGATTTTCTTGCTGTTGAAACTGTTGAAACCTGCCTCCAGTGTGGTTTTTGGAGAAGCTGCAACAGTTGGTATTTCTGACTGACTTCAAAGCCTGAGGCTTGTCCAGAACCCTTCACTGTATCAAAAACCTGGACTGAGAGATCATAGAAAACTGTTTACTTCTAGATCCAACCAAATGAAGTCAATGCAGTCGCCATTTTTTCACAATACGGACGCCATCGCTGGAACCAGACGTTGTCAGTAAGCACTGACTGGTCCAAGTCAATATTTCTTTGGGAACCACTTTCTCCAGTGAGGAGTGAGCTTGCTGGAAGACCACGCCCCTACCACCTGACCCCATATCTTATAAGCAGATGTTGAAGATGTGAATCATAGGATGCAGATGGAAGCGAATGTGTCAAATGCTGCTCTGCTTTTCTTCTTGGCTTTCTAGAAAATTCACCTTTTACTTTCCCTCCCCCCGTCTAACCCCTACCTCTCTTTGTGATGCTGCACTGGTCATCCTTGAAGTGTTTCATTCAAACAGCTGTTGGCTCCATGAGTCTACAGTGAACTCCTGGTTCATGAGGGCGGAGCTCAATCTTTACCTCTGACTGTGGAACCTCCTGGTGTTTACACATCCACACCACCTGTTGCTGGAGGTACCGGCACTGACTGTATTTAAGTACTGGACTGAGTGACCAAGCCCCCCCTCCCCCTTCTATTGATCACAATAATCATCAATGATATATTTTTTAACATAAAATGCTTGACATATTTTGTGTAGCCTGCTTTCAAGTGGTAGGGGTGTAGCCTTTCTACAAGCTCACTCCTGATTGGCCAGAGGGGTTGCCATAGAAACAATGACTCAGACTGACTTGGACCAATTGCTGTTTCCTGACGGTGTCTGGGCACCAACACGGAATCTGTTTAAGGAAAAAATGGTGACTGAATTGTCTTCATTCTTTTGAAGCTGGTAGTAAACCATTTTCTAATTGTTATCCACATTCACTCCGTCCAGTTCTCATGTACAGTCAGTGGTTTCAGGCCTCTTTTTTTTAATTGATATGAAGCACAGCAGAGAGGCCAGAGCTGGAAAAACAGACATTTATTTCCTCAGAGAAGTAACAGTTTTCCATTTAGAGTGAAAGTGTGAAATAAACAAAAACATCCACAAAACAAAAAACAAACCCTTCATAAAACACTCAGAAAAAAACACATAATTTAAGGCTTCTAATGTTTAAAATAAATACATTAGAATGACTCACTTTTATTAAAGAATAAGTTTTGAAGACACAAACTGTTTAGGATAAATGATGAAAAGGAAGCAGTAAATGGCTTAACAGGGCATTCAAGAGGAAACAGGGAATAGAACTTGAAATTTAATTTCCTTCTGGTCTGAATCCAAATCTAAGTGATGAGAGCAGCAGGTGGATGAAAATGTAAAACCAAGAATATGCATGACAGCTGTTCTCACTGCAAAAACACTGAATCCATTCCATTCTTACGCACCATTTCCACCTCAAATTCTCTTGTTACGTCAGTTCACAAACTGTCGGGTTATGAAAACAATTTCCATATAGCAATTTAAACTGATCAAAGGTGGAAGTATAACCCTAAAGACCTATTGAAAGCAGTTTTTAGCCTGAAAAACAAAACTTCAAAGAAAAATCAACAGTATTTGGTCAATTATTTTGGATTATCAATATTATCTGTATCCTGTATAGCCATGATTCTTAAAAATGTCAATGTTGTCAAAATTACAAGACGTGAAAGAGCCACACAATGAAAATGGTGTTTTGGGTGTTTTTAACATGTTCTTGTGGCATTTCTCTCATGATGGACAACATACATACAATATTTTAAGATTAAAACTGAATTTCTGAGTATTGTTTATTAAAATTGTGATGTATCAGTAGTACACAAACACCTTAAAAAGCTCAGGTTTGCGGGATGGGCAGACCAAAGTCTCCCTTCTCCGCTCCATTCTGTTGCAGACAAACAGATCCATGAACGTCTTTGTTTTCTACATCTGAGCTGAAATCAGGATCTAAACTGTACAACTGGATAGAAATGATATTGATCACCATTTTTTTACGACACTAATTTTAGCTTGGGGTTGTGAGGGACTGTAAGCTAGCAGGAGAGAGTGTAAAAGGAATACTGGGATGTCAACACCCCAACAGTCCCGCCCACAACCCAAAGGTGAGTTTCTAATGAACCCTGCTGCTCTGCAGAAAATATGTCTTAAAAAAACAGGGTTTTTTATTCAGGCTAAAAACTGCATAATTATGATTAAAAGATCACTGGGAACACTTTAAACTCAGCTTATAGTTGATATAACAACAGAAGATGTCTCACAGAACAAACTGGAGATCAGCGTCACAAAGTTTAATCCCAATCAAATACGTCTCTCCAGCTGAATTACTGCATAATATCCAGAATTTAGCAACACAATCAAAAAGGTTCAGGATGAGCAGAAGCTGAAATGATCCGTCGTTAGGCAGAAATGAAAAAATAAACTTCAGTTCAAATTTACCATGTAACTGAAAGCTGAGTCACTTCTACTGAACCCAAATACAGATATTCATTGAATCCAAATGTCTTCTACGCTTCCAAGTCTCATCATTGTAGCTTATCTTTGTAGACACGTTTTTCCAGTGAAATGAATAAATAATCCCCAGTGGCGACCATCAGATAAATATGAACATTTTTAGATGAGGTCAAACTCGGATGGCGTGATGGGAAGAGGGTTTTAAAGCTGCGAGGAGGTCTGGAACCACCGGACCAATGCTCCTCTTCGGCTGAGAGGGATGAAGAAAGGCCAACAGGAAGCTGGAGGGTACGACAGAGGGAGGAGTCAATGGGTTTTTCTCTTCCGGCAGCGGTACCGCCTCTGTCTCTGCTTGTACAGGTGTCTGAAGTTAACGAAGAGTCCTGAAAGGAAACACAGCCGTCGTTACAGTTTCTCACCTCACACCTCCGCGTGCAAACCCAATCCTAACACCTTCAACTTAGCGGATATAGTTGAATACAGACTTCATATTTTTCTAGTAGTTTTTTCCTCAAATGAAACCCACAATTTAGCCCTGAAGATTTCCCAGGACTTAGTCTGGATAAGTGAGCACAGACATGAGGATACATGTGGAGTCGGCTTATCTCCTGATGATGAACACTGACACAAACTTAGGAAGATGGTTGTTCACAGAGCGCTGTATCAAAGAACTATGGAGGGTGGAATGAAGGAAGTTCAGTGGTAGAAAAAGAAATGCATTCAGTCTTGAGAGGGTTCTGAAGGGAAACCAACCAGAACACGGACTCCATTCAACAGCAGCTCATCAGAGGTACCTCAGGACTGTTTGATTCTCCATAAAACCGTCTCCGTGTGTGCATCAGAACTAGTGCTGCCGCAAATGATTATTTTAACAGTTGACTAATCAGAGATTCATTTTTTTGATTAGTCGACTAATCAGGTCATACACAAACTTGCTGTAAAGCACACATCTTAATCATCATTAGTTTTAAAATAACTAAAAATAAGATATATAGCATTAGCTGATAATGCTAGTGTGAATGCTGTAAGCTGAATTTGGTCACTGAAGATGCTAGTGCTGATAGATGAAGATGATGAAGCTGATAGTCAGCTAACATATTAGTTAAATGCCAAATTATTAAGTATGTGTGACAGAATGAAAGGCTTCATTGGTATCGGTTTGTACGATTAAGTGTGTGTGAGCTGCAGTTGTATTGTGTATATTTTGACTACTTTAAATGTAAAGACTATTTTAGCCAACAGGTGTGTGTGTAACTACTGAGTGTGTGTGTAGACAGGCCCCGCCCATTCCAGATTGCTATTTAGACCTGGATGTTTTATGATGTTGCCTTCCTCTGTTACCATCTTGTTAATTGAATCGTTTCTGGAAATGATCATAGATACCCAGCCCTACGGAAAAGCCCTCTGGAGCCGGAAGCTCTGTCCAAGTCAACAGAACGCCAGAAACAGACGATTTTATTAGCAGTTTCCAAAATATCGGAAAGTCCTTTTATGAAGAGGTGTAGTGCGACAGCTCATCGCTGCCTCCTCCAGCTTTTTTCAAAGCAGTCCAAAAGTCAATGTGCATCTTAGTGGGAGGTTGTTTGAGGTTAAAAAGTCCTTTCTCATCATGGAAATGCTGCTTGGATGCTGGATCTGCTCAACTAAAGTACCTACTCCTGCTTTAAGGACAGGGATTCCTGTGACTGATAGGTGTGAAAACTCTGGGATAACCCCGCCCACTTTCAGCTAGGATTCTAAGGTGATCAAAACTAAAACATGTTGCACCTTCTGGACTGAAATCGGACACGAGTTTGCCCTGCAAACATGAACATAAATGCTGACTAGAAGCAGAAGGTCCATCTCACCCAGAAACATGAGAACCAGGTAGATCTGCAGCGTGTAGGAGAAGCTCACGGAGCGACCGCTGAAGCCAGGAAGCGGGAGGCTGAACAGACGCGTCTCATCAAAGATGGGCAGGGACTGGATGACCGCCACCGCTGCAAAGAAAAACAGATCCAATGTCAACAAGACAGACTAAACCACCACCCCCATGAAGCAGAACGCCACAGACCTTCAGAGATGACGCCAAGCGGATACAGAGGGATCCACAGGTTGTACCTCAGCCACGTTAGCAGCTTCCACTCTGTGCTGATGCAGGCCAGCATGTAGAACGGATACCTGAAGATCTCAATGGAGCTCCACGCGTAAAACACGAAGAAGACGATGGGTTTGCTCTGCATCTCCTCCAAGCAGCCAAAGATGACAAACAACACCACATTTCTCCCTGCAACCTGAACATCCCAGAAAGAGAACAGTTTTAACAAACTGTAGCACACATTCAAACAAAGAGCAGCAACATCAGATGCAGCTCTGGCAGCTGAGTTTCCTTCACCATCAGAACCTTAGTGATGCTTGAGGTGGAAGCACAGAACAACATCGTCAATCACCAATTAGCTGCTGTAGCCTGATTTATTTCAACACTGAAGCAGTTACTGAAAACAGTTTCTCAGCAGTTTGTCTTTTCTTTCTGTTCTGTGCATTTCTGTCAGAGTGGGACTTCTGTATCTTTGTGGATCTTTGAATTGTGTGTTAATTAATTTCAGGTGTGGTGCTGGAAGGGCGTGGCTCCCACTGGACCAAAGCTGATGGATGGAGCCTTCAAGACCACCATGATTACCTCCAGCCCACGAGAAGAGTGCAGCCAGTCTCTTCTCCACCTGTTGCATTTTTGTCCCATGCTCTCTGGGGCGACAGAGGAGGACGTAACAGAGTCTTCCAGAGATGCTTCATTATTTCTGTGATTTGTGGGTTCCTGGGAGGGTATTCTCTAGGGCTGTCAATCAATTGAGTTTAATCACACTTATGGATTGTGATTAAACACAATGTTTAAGGTACATTTTATATGACAATATGCAGCTTTTGAACAAAAACAGGCCAGAAAATAAACATTTTTCTTCCTTTTAATGAATTATTAATTTCATAAATAGTTGACTCAGATATCCCAGAAGTGCACCATAACACATAAACAGTACGAAGCAGAACTCTAAAGACTTTAATGTCTGAGTTTTTACTCCAAAAACTCTAAGGTACGGACATAAAGTCATAAGGAACAAACATTGTGTTTCTGCACTTTGACTAACTTTAAAATGAACTTCAACCATGGTCCAGGTGAATACTGGATTCCGATTGGCTGCTGGGTGGCTTTGTCAGAAGTTAAGGCACACTGTGGAAGCCTTGCAAAGCGTAAGACGCAGGTGGGATTTATTTGTGTTAATAAACATTTACTTTTCCCAATTCTTCTAAAAAATAAGCAGACCTGTTTGTCAACACTAGGTGACCAAAAAATAAAATGGTTGCTATGGAGATAAAAACAAGAGAAAAGCCACCATTTACATTTTTTTCATGAATTTGTCTCATGCAGCTCTGACCAGAATGGCAGGAGCAAAAGGGGGGAGTGAGGGTCAAGATGCAGCTGCCCAGCCTGTGAGGGGGGGTCAAAAGAGGGGCAGAGGGGGCAGTTGAGGACAACACCTGGGGCTTTACAACGACATGGTTGGTCCATGCATTGACTGTATACAAGAACTGGATTGAACAAGCCCCCCTCCCTCCGTGTTCCATATAGGAAGTACCACTGGGTTCCAAAAAGGCCAAAGTCCCATTGACTTACATTGAGAAACAGACAGTTATTTCTCAGTCATTTTATATGTCAGAATAATCATTCTCGCTCTGATACATTAACATGTTCTTTCTGATCCTAATTTTTTTAAGATACTTTTTCTTTATCACCAGTTATTCAAGTTATAAACTGACCAATCAGATGGCTCAGTAAAAGGATCTTATATTCTTAAGGGTCAGCCCAGCAAGCGGAGGGATGCAGAGCCCTCCGTCGCGAGGGTGCTCCACGTCACGCTGTGTAGCAGAGAAGAAGAGCCTTTCTTCACGTGAGTGTGCTCTGAAGCACAGACGTTTCTATTTAAATGCAAGTAAAGATTTTTTCTTATAGAGTGACCTTTTTAAAGTTAGAAAACCGCTGCTGTTATGTATGTTCGAGCGCTGGAAGCTCCACGCTGACGCTATTTGACCTGTGATTATAAATGACGGTATCGAGTGGAAGTGACGTCCAAATTATGACACACTATTTTTCCATACCTCTCCGTTTGGAGGGCTGAATGAAGGGGAAGGGAGAAGGAAGATTTCAGTTTGGACCCTAAAGGGTTGCAGTTTAACACCAAACACGTTGGCAGAAATGATTGTTTTTCACTTTAAATAGAAAGTAAATGATGTCATCAGCAACCTGGTTTTGATCTGTTTGTGAGAAGAAGATAAGAGAAGGACTCCTCCTTACCTGTATCATAGCAGGATAAAGTCCTGTTTTAACCAGACCCAACAAGGGGTTAACCACCTCGAACACGGCCAGTATCTGACAGAAGTACATCATGTCCGCTGTGGTGTGGAACGTATCGTAGAACGAGTCTGTGGAGGCAAAAACGGACGCCATTAGCCAGCTTATCGCAGGAGCCTCCATCAATACCTCCAATCATTTGCAAAACAAATGCTAGCTGCAGGTTCCCGTTTCTATTCAAATCATCTCATCTGTGAATCAACAAACCCACAGACCCCGTCTGTCTGTGTGGACCTCCTGTTTGCTCCGTTTCCCTGAATCATAATGCTAATTGTGTTCGTCTCTGTTCAGTTTGGCCGTTCTCTAAACAATTGAAAACAGCAGCTCATTGATTTCTCCCTTTCTCTTTACAATTTCAAAGCTGGAAAACTACAAAGCCACGTTTCACTGGTACAGCACTCTGAGGTGATCACACCATTTTATTGGATTTGCATCTGGAACAACAGCAGACGTTTGGGGACCTCAAATGACCATCAGCAGGAAGTGACACTGCAACCAACTCACTGTAGGTGCAACAAATCTTCCTCCTCCTTTACAAGCTGCAGAAAATTGCACGAGTCTTTTCAGGAAGTATTCAATCTCCTCCCACAGCAGAGGGGTCCAAGTTCAAGGAAAAAGCTGACCTCTGCTTCCAGACTCATTTTCTGTTCCTCCATCATGGCAGTGGTCAAATATGGAAACATCTCCAATAGTTCGGTTCTTCTTCCTGGCATTGGAATCTGTATTTGTGGTGTCGTGTTTCCACAGGTAACCTGGATTCTCTAGTTTGACTGATTTAAGAACATCTGCTGCTTGGTGAGACGAGCTGGACATTATGGAAACCAGTAGCCTTTGGTGCATGTTAAGGACCCGCAGATGGCAGTCATTGTTCTGTTTATAAGAAACCTTCGTGTGAATTTCTTTAACATGTTAGAAGAAAAACCTGGTATGATTAAAGGAAAACCAAGAAAGAATCCCTAAATAAACCTGCTCAAAGACCAACAAACGTTTTTCACTACATAGCCCAAAATAATCTATTACTATGTTTGTTAAATTGTAGAATTTCACTACCATCCATTGACTGTATCAGAGAACTGGACTGAGTGACGTCACCATATAATTTTTTTTGTTTCAACTCAAACCAAATGAAGCCAATTAAGTTGCCATTTTTTTCACGATCTGGACGCCGCCATGTTGGAGCCAGATGTCGTCGGTAAGCAGTGATTGGTCCAAGTCAGTGCGAGTTATCGTCCCCATAGCAACCACTCTCACCAGTCAGGAGGGAGCTTGTTGGAAGGCCACACCCCTACAGGTGGGCTACACAAAAACTGTCAAACGTTTTGAACATTGGATGTGAGGGCCAGCAGGCTCCACCTCAGTTTATAACTTGTACTACAGAAAAAATATCATGAAAAAAATTGGATAATCAAAAATATGTAAAAAAAAAAAAAAAAAAAAAATGTGTCAGATCAAGAATAATTATTCTGACCAATAGAATGACGGAATTTAGCTGTTCATTTCTCTGTAGACTTCTTGGAGCTAGCAGGTAATGTATGTGTCACTCAGTCCAGTTCTCATATACTGTCAATGGTACGGTAAAAAATGCTTTTCAACCACATAAATCTGTGCGTTGATGCTTTGTGTGCTTGAACAAACCTTGTCCCAGGATGAAGAGTCGAACTGTCATGTTGACAAAGATCCAGGAGAAGCCCAGGAACTGAACCAGGTTGTACATGAACAGGTAACCTTTCTTCAGCCCGAGATAGGCTTAGGAACCAGGAACAAACCATGACAATAAATTAAAATCATATTTCAGGCACACTCAACAGTAAAACATTCAAACATCTGCCACGTGAGCGAGCATTGGAACTACAAAAAGGACTCACGGTCTTCACGAACTCTGGACTCCACATTTATCTTGCTAATCTTTTGCTCCTCCTAAAGGAAAAACTTTGGTTACTTCCTGAAGGTGCTGCATGATCCTAAGATAACAGAACACCATGGCTTTGGTGATGGCTTTATCTAGGGTTGCAGTGTTGGATTTCTGCAAAACTAACAAGCAGATGGATTCAGACACATTGCCATGACGACAGATAATGTCAGTGGTAAATGGAAAGTTGTACTGTATGGCTGTTCAGATATGGGGGAATTTTGGTCAGATAACATGGTTCCCGGTACATTCAGTCTTCATTATCCCCCCTATCTTCACTAAGAGACTACCTGGAAGAAGTAGGCGTGTCCCCTTCCCTGACATGCTGATTGCCGCTTTCAAAGAAACCCTGGAGTGTCCCTTTGACCTCTTTGCTCCAGCCCCTCCCATTTTCTGTTTTGTCATTTTAGAAACTCCAAAAAAAGATATTTTACAGGATTAATTTATGAAGTCTTCATGGAAGATTATTTATTCAGAAACATACCTTTAATTATACATCACTGCATTTTCTTTTATCACTTAAAGATGTAAATTTGAACATAAAATCCATGTTACACTCCACTAACAGAAAGACATGTATTTCTGAGACTAACCCCTCTGACTGCGGTACAGGTATGTGCCGAACCATGACTAGGGATGTGTACAGATCACAGGTGAACGTTGCACCCTGATGTAGAGGAAGAGGCTCGTTTCTTCACGGGTTTACTTCTGAAGCAGTATTCTGTGTTTTCTACCACCTGAAGCTTGGAGTTTTCCTGATAAGAGCCAGGATTGCAGTCATTACATTTGATGTTAAAAACTCAAAAGTCATTATGTTAACTAAATGTTAAACACAAAGTCTTTTTCTTTCAACATGGGTCTGAGGTTACCTGAGCCTGGAGCTCTGTCTCTGCATCGGACTCGTCCAGCCAGCGGTCAAAGTCCGGAGCCAGGAAAAGAGGCTTTTTCTCCTGAAGAGTCAACCGGTCCCACCAGCGCTCCCTCTGCTTCCGGATCTTGATGTCCACCTGGCGCTGAGTGGATCTATGGTCAATCTTAGAGAACAGAACCAGAACATCAGAACGTTCTGAGATGAGGCAAAGCTAAAGAGGAATGTGTTCTGTGCACACATGCTGGACATCCGTGTTTCCCTGGACCACTGACGGTTTTCTCTCACTGACACACTTGATTCAGCTCTGCAGAGACAAGATGATTAGCTAATTGAATAATTGATAACTGTATGAATAATTGATAACTCGATTAGCTAATAGACCAGCCAACAGAATCAGGTCTGTCAGATGAGAGAAACTCCGTGGAGTACCGGTCCTCAGAGGTCCAGGCTTCATCTGAGGATGTGAAAAACCATCAACAAAACGAGAAATAACCTCAGAAGGAACACTTATGTCACAAAAATCAACCAAAACACAGAAGCATTTATAAAAGTCTATTTTAAAATATACAACTGGAATTCTTGAAAGTTGTAGGCTTTTTAAATTCAACTCCCAGAGCTGATAGAAATCCTTTTTAAACGTCTGGATGGAATAAAACCCCTCTCACATGATCCCAAAGTCTCTGGCTTTTGTTCTGCTTACATGTATCTCAGCCACTCATGCACTCACATTGGTTAGAAGCTACAGGAAGGAAATAATACACACAGCAGTAGTTGCACAAAGATCAATACCTCGGGTTTCACGGGCTCCAGGAATTCCAGACTGAACTTGTACTCGTTATCCCCTTTGGCTCCGTGGCCCAGTGCTGTCCAGAGACATTCTTTTAGCAACAGTTTGAAGATTACCCTCAGAAAAAAGAACTTTGCCTTGAATGAAACTTGTAAGACAGCAAACCTCTGAAGTGAAGCGTGTTGTTTTGGTGCAGGCTGATATCAAGATTCTGAAAAACACAACAGGAAGTGGTCACATCCAAGAATGCAGGAGCAACTCAAAGGCTTAGACACACAATACGACTGATTCGATTGGTGACAAACAAAGGCAGTTGAACGTCACACTGGGAACACAAATGCTGATTGTTCATCAGCTGTCTATAAAGATCTGCTCGGTTAAACGTCTTCAGCCTTCAACAAATGAAACATGCTGCCTCCCTGAGAATGGCGCCCCCGATATGACGGTGTCCTGAAGAAATACTGAGTTTAACCTAGGAGTTCAACCTTCAACCAATTTAAAAAGCCTAAAGTAGCTGCTTAATCACCCCAGTCTATTGGTGCTGAATGCTGATGCTCAACATGCAGCAGATAGATGACACCTTTCAGTGTTCAAACTTTCTATGCACATTAGTGCTGCCACAAGCCACTGATTACTTTTCAGATTAGTCGACTAATTGGATCATCCACAAACTGGATGTAAAGCACAAATCTTAACCATCATTAGCTTTAAACTAGCTAAAAATAAAGACAATGAAGATGATAAGTTATTAAACTGTTAATGAATCGTGCAGCCTCTGTCCTTCATTAGTTTATGGTATTAAAACAGGATTGACCCTTTAACACCGGAGCTCCAGTGTTTCTGTTCTTTGATGTACTGTAACTTTTCAACCGTTACATGATCATTCCAGCAGATTCTGAAGCAGTCTATCTACTGTCAGTCTACTGGAATGATCGTGTTAACGGCTAAGAGGTTACAGTATGTTTTGTGTTTAAGCGTCACCGGCGATGCCTCAGGTGTTAAAGGGTTAAATCAAATGAGGTCGGAATCTGAAACAAGGAACTATTTTTCACTAAAGATAAAGTTTTGCTCTCACTGACTCATATAAAAAGGTGCATGAACGCTCACAACTTTGTTCAACTTTACTACACTCTGACTGACACCATGTAATATAAAGTAACGACTAATCAAATATTAAATTAGTCGTAGACTATTTTAATATTTGATTAGTCGTCGATTAGTTGTCTAATCGTGGCAGCCTTATTGCACATCACTTCACTTTGCAAGATCTCCTGCCAACAAACAGCACAACAAATTAAAGAATAAAAAGAGTGTATTGATTTGTTATTAATTGACACAAGGTCACAACCTTAAAGTCCCACTTAAATCATATTTTGGTCTATTCTAAAATCGTTTCCAGGTGTTTTTTTTATTATGATGATGCCTTTTTTAGCCAAAATTCAAAAATCTGTGTCGTTTTCTAGGACATAGTTTCTGCAGAACAGCAGGAGTTCATCAGAAATTCACCTTTGAGTCGTGGGCAGAACTGTTGGGGTGGAAGTAATATTCCATCATATCGTTGTTTACACTCTCTCCCTACGTACAGCCCCTCACAACCCCAAGCTAACATTAACAGAACAAAAAAATGTCGAACAATATGAGAGCTATCAGCCGTACAGTTCTGATCCAGATTCCAGCTCAGACCAGGAAAACAAAGACGTTCATGGATCTATTGGTCTGTAAGTGGATGCATCAGAATGGAGCGGAGCAGGGAGACTTTGCCCCCCCCACCTCATTTCAGATTCTACCTCATATCTGAAAATGTGAAAAGAGTTTCACAATCTTTTGTGCACTCATAACTCTGTGCTTGTGTGTATCTTCAGCCGTTTGGTACAAACTATTTAAAGATTTGTGGGCATATGATCCAGTTTCAATTAGTAGTTAGTTTTAAACGTCTGTAATTTCAAGTTGTGCATCCATAATTTGTATTTGTCTGTTTTGATATTCAAGTGCTCATGTGAGTACACAATTACAAGTTCACACAGTTGTGCACAAAATGCATTGTATGAGTTATAAATCAAGAATTATGTGCACAAATCCAGTGAGTCTATGTTCTCTTCATATGTCTGTCATGAAGGTGGAAGATGAACCGGAGAGAGTTCAGAAGGACACCAATTCTTCATGTCCACAAACAGAAACTGGATGCTTTGATCTTTCATATTCTTAGTGGCTTTTTGAAACGTCTGAACCAGGTTCTCACTGGAAAGTGACTGTCAGCACATGACGAGTGGAGACAAACAAACGGCGGTGTATGAAAGGCACACTGTTGCTAACAGATCTATGCAAAACATTTGCATTGAAAAAACAGGTGTGCTGTAACGCGAGCTTTCAGGTTGAACAGGTGGAGGACGGCGTCAGGTGTGATGTGAGCAGCAGGAATCGGAGGATGTAAGGCTTACAGGCACTGATGAAGAGAGAGCATCTGAAAATGTGGAGGAGTGATGAGGATGGAGAAGATCAAGAAGATCAGAGGGATAATCATGTCAGATGTTTGGGCAGAGTGGGGGTCTTTATTCTGGACCTCTGCTGCCCCCATACTGCTGGTTTGTCACAATTCAGCTGATCCTCTGCTGTGAGGAACCCTGAACTAGAAGGAACACAGGCCAGACAGCGCATAGTTACTGTATTTTTCTGAGTACAAGTCACGTTTTTTATATTTTTTCATAGTTTGTAAAGGGGTGCGACTAACACTCAGGAGCGACTCATGTGTGATTTTTGAAAAATAAATCTTGGCTCATGCAGGAAACCGACTGAACACCTGTGCAGGTATGCAGACAGGTTAAACATGCAAACGTTTCTGCAGGCAAATGTAAAGATACAACAAAAACAAGGATGTTACAATGACCACTTCCTTCTTGTGTGTTTAAAGAACACAAGAAATTGTCAAAAGACTCTCTTTACATCCCGTCTTTACTGTCTTACAAGCAAACAGTCAATAAACTTCAGCTTATCCTAAATTCAGCTGCCGGCCTTCTTCTCAACCAGATTGAGAAGAACCAACGGTTCTGCACTTTCTCTGCATCACTAAAATTTCATTTCATTTAAGAAAAAACCTTTTTCCAGACACACTCACACTAAAAAATGCCCCTTCAAATGGAGGAGAAGGGAAGAGAATAGAATCTACTTTTCTACACTTCAACTCTGTTGCAGATCATAAATGAACAAAAGCATTAGGTATATAACTACCTGTAAATGCAGGATGGTTTTTTCCTTTATGTTTTGCCCACAGTCTAAAGTCCTCTTTGTCTGGTGTAAAATGCAAAGCATGTGATTGAAACACTAGAAGGTTTTGGAGAGCAGTTTGTTTGTTTGCTTGTTTGTTGGTGTCACCAAGAAGCTCAACTAGAACAAACAAAGTCCTTTTAAAACAGGACCTTATTCGATCCCAGTAAGCAGACACACTGGCACGTTCTCTCTGCTCAAAATGACGATTAAAGTGACCAGTAAAGTAACATCTCTCGTTCTATATCTGCTCACAGAGATGACTCGTGTAACTGTTCACTGGGATTTCAAATGAAGGCGATAAATAAAAGAAAACGACCTCCATAAATGTGAGAATCCTCTGACAGCTGAACAAATGGGAATATCGACTCGTCTCTTTCTGTCCTCTGCGGGGATCCGTTCGAGCTCCGCCGTGAACGCGAACATTTAGCTTACAGTTACATTAAAAACGAGCACAAAGCGCCTTTCCAAGTGAACATTTCAGTGACATCCATGGTTAACAGAGAGGCAAACGTGAGAAGTCACTATCAAAGCGATGCAGACGCTCGAGCTGCTGGAAGGCTGGCGGCGGGAGGCGGCGGTCCTACCAACCTTCGCATCGCTGAGTTCCACCCGCAGGAAAATCTCCGCGTGGCGCTGAGCCCAGTACACGTGAGGGGTGAGGATCTGCATGGCCGCGGCGAGCTGCTTCTACATGCCAAAACACCAGAGAGCTTTTCAAAACTTAACAGTTATTCCAGGCAAAGTGCACACCGCAACGCACCGCGCAGCCACTGACGACTTCCGGCTCTGGCTCAGTTTTATCTTTTCAAAATAAAAGCGCATTGCGCTTTTATTTTGAAAAGCTTAAAAAGAAAGAAAAGATAATGTTGCCCTTCTTTCAATCGCATTGAAATGATGGATTTTACATGTTCACTCGTGACTGGTGACCTAGTTGTTACCCGCTCTTTAGTTCAGCGCGGTTTAGAGCTTCCGATAACAGAGGTTCTTGAATGCATCACAGGGCTGAAACCATAGACTGTAAAAATAATGGACAAAGCGAGAATGAGGTCCCCCATTGGAAATGCATTACTTCCTCTCCTCGTGAAAGTAGGCCGCCGCTTTCATCGTCAATTCCTGAAACGGATACCACCATTTGCAACCCATCTTCAGTGATTGGTCTGAGTCATAGCTGAGTCATGGAATCTACAGGAAGTACTGTCGCCAATCAGGAGTGAGTTTATTGTGAGTGTCCGCCTCTTTCCACGCCTCTACCACAAGACCACGGATGTAAACAGCTTCCATAACGGCGGCTCGGGAGAATGGCTTTTTAGGTTTCGTTTTGATCACGTGGTCAGAAATCCTCCGGCTCTTTTCTAAATGACGTCGTTCCTGGTTAAGGTTAGGATTACGGTTATGGTTAGGGTTAGAACAGCAAATTGATCGTTTGTGGGGCTGTCTGTGATGCTCACGCCTCCACCAGGGGACGTGTCAATCATGGAAATACATTTAACACGTTTAGGACCGCGCGTATTATATGCACGCAAAAACCGGTTTTGGGGTATATTATACACGGTATTTCCCAAATCGTGGAATATGTACGCATTTTACTGAGACTGGGCTGATTGTACAAGTCATTGT
>NC_050534.1:1584131-1586805 GCF_002922805.2 Oryzias melastigma
AAAAGGTCTTCACGGACCCATTGATGAAGTCTGCTCCCATTGGCTACCCGTCATATGTCAATCAAACCCCACACACGAACAACGTCAGACCCACAAACACTTATTGAGCCATCTGATTGGTCAATTTATAACTAATAACTTGTGATAATTGAAAAAAATATTTTTAAAAAATTAGGATTAGAAAAAAGAAGTTAAGCAGAAAGCAGCAGAGGAAGAATGATTATTCTGACATATAAAATGACTGAGAAATAACTGTCTGTTTCTCAATGGAAGTCAATGGGACTTTGGCCTTTTTGGAACCCAGTGGTACTTCCTATATGGAACACGGAAGGAGGGGGGCTTGCTCTGTCCAGTTATTCTTATACAGTCTATGGCTGAAACGCCTACATTCTGGAGGACTCCGCCAATGACTGTGCATTGAGACGCGTTTATTGAAACTCCGGTTATTTTCTTTTTTTCCCCTGAAAGCCAAACTTGCAGTGGAAAAAGTCTAAGAATTCCGGTGTGAACGGTTGATTTCAGACTGAAACACTTGACTTTTATGGACCGGATCCCATTGTTCGTGTGTGATCATAGGACTTCCTGGATAACACCGACTCCAGCTTTCGCGGTTTCAAAGTACAACTCCCGGAAGACTGAACTGCCGGTGTGAAAGTTCACAGGGTGAAAGGGCATTTAAATGGAACAGAGATTGTTTGCGCGATCATAGCGTGATATTCCCCGTTGTTGTTTTCGTTCTGTTTTATTCTAACTTTTTTTGAGAGACTGCACATCAGCAGAGCTGCAGAGTTGTTGGAGAGACGGCGGGAAAATGCACCGAGGCAGAGAAAAGCAGGACAGTCCCGGGACTCCAGCGGCCAAAGCTGCAGACCGCCAGAAGAACACCGGAGTTATTTACGTGACGTTTTTCATTCTCACTCTTGATCTGAGCATGATGTTTCTGCAGTTCTCAGTGACACCGGTGAGTATGTTGTCAGAAGCCGACATTTCCGTGCAGACAGTGAACCGATCAGAGTGAGAGGATGTAAGGGTTTTTCAGATTTGGTCATCCAAGTCAAAGCAGTTACATAACATTATGGGTGGACTCTTGTAGTATGAATGTGAAAATTAAAATAAAGACTTGGAATTTACACATTTATTGCGGGAAATGTTTCTAAAGCCCTCAAAGTTCACAGGAGCAAGATATCTGGCCTCATCCTTTTATTTAGACTTTCACAAGAATATTCAATGTAGTCGAACTTAACCGTAGGGGATTATGCTCAGGCTTGTGAATGAGAAGAAAATAACAAAGACACACCATCAAAAGTCATAACACCAGATCACACTGAAAGCCACGTCGGATTAAACTGACCTAATAATGCCAGAAGTTTAAATCATGCCATAAGGAAAACACCTTTTATTTTGTCAACCTTTTTTTATTTTCTGTTCTGCTCATTTCTGTTATAGTTTGCATATAAAGTGAAAGACCGTTAGATTTAGTTTGCAGATGAAGGACACTTTCAAGTGACACAGGAGTCCACAAACGCCTCGAGAGAAGATCAAGGCAGCAGCAAACACACTGTTGCTGTTTTGTGTTGAATTGCTGAGGATTCTGGGAGTTAAAGTTGGAATCACTTTAATTCCTTCAGAATAGTACTAATCAGATTATCAGAGAAAAACAGGCATCATTTTATCCACAGCAGAGTCTCCTCTTCTTTAAAGATATCTCTGCATTAAACAGATTTTTTGTGGATGCAGGTGAGTTTGTCTAAGATGAAGTTCCAGATCAGGACAGGTGTGGACTGCAGCAGGTGAGTTCAGAGTCTTCAGGATGAGGCATGCTGCTTTGAAGCTGCAGTCTGTGGTTCTGCTGAGGTGGACACAGCTCCTGTGATTACTGACACAAACGTCACGTTACACTAGCATCAACGTTTATCAAAATGTTCACTTTTAAATGTGTCTTTGGCTTTTACTGCTTTTCTTAGAGTGCAAACTGAGCAGAATGCCCTCAGAAAGAACACTGGCCCACTTTGAAACAGCTGATTTTAAAGTTGTCTTGGTTCTTCTGGACAATATATATATGGGGAGGGGGGGTCTACCATCAACTGCACCAACCAGGAACCTCTGACAATAGACAACAAAGGGAAAGATTCTCAGTTCTTACCAGAAGCTTAGAGCTCAAACTGTATGAGCCCAGCTATCTCTAGTTTACAGGAGTTAAAGTCCAGGCCTGGGGGCCGGACCCATTACATCCAGCCCACCAGATCATTTTATATTTTTGTTATTAACGGCCTGAGGTCATTTTACTAACATATTGAAGCATCAGTATGGTTATGGAGGAGGAGCTCAGGTCTCAGGATATCTGGATTTCTGTTTGGCACACACAGCGTTTTGGATGTCTTCATCCTCTCCCTCCCTCTCACTCATGGTGCAGAAAGAAATAAACATAACCAGATAAAATAATAAGAACAAAACGGAGTAAACAGGCAACAAAATTACAAAGGAAAAAAAACAATGCTTTAATTTGTTCTTGATAAAAAGCACACATCTTGTTTTTATTTCCAGGCTTTGTTTTTTTAAAGTTTGATTTTCTGCAGCATGTTCATATTTGGATCATTTTACCAGGATTTATTTTATGAAGATCAAAATCTTTTGGGTTATTTTTAAGTGTAATTTTTCATAAAAAAAATGACAT
>NC_050534.1:1591433-1599420 GCF_002922805.2 Oryzias melastigma
TTAAAAAAAAAAAAAAAAAAGATCAAAAGATGATCGTAGAGGGACCAGTAAACAGGAACCAAATAAGAACAAAGTGGAGTGTTGGTGGAATTTAATACTCTGCACCGTTCTTCTGTCTCATCAGCTTCGATCCAAACCCGCTTAGGAGAAACACATTCTGGACTTTGAGCATTGGTGGGACCTTTATCTGGATCAGCGTGTACGGGATCAACCAGGCCCAGGTTCAGAGATACATCTCCTGCAAGAGCGTGACTCAAGCTCGACTGTGAGTGTTGCTTCTCAGGCCAACACCATCTCCAACTGACAAACAACCTTGTTTTGAGCCATTTAATGACGATATGGTTACTCTCAATAATGCAGTACAGACAACTACTCAAACGTCCTCTTTCTTTCTTTCTTTCTTTCTTTCTTTCTTGTCTTCTTGCAGCTCTTTGTACATCAACTTGTTGGGTCTGTGGTCCGTTCTGCTGTCCTCCGTGTTTGCTGGAATGTGTCTTTACTCGGTCTATAAAAGATGCGACCCGTGGACCACAGGACTGATCTCTGCTCCAGATCAGGTAGGAATTCATTGGAGGGCACGCCATTGCGTCTTTGTCCTCTTAGCATGATGGAAAAACACCGAGCCACTTTACTTTACTCATAACAGAACATTTTAGCACATGCTCCTCAGATCAGGAAGTCCGCCATACTTGCAACGTTTAAGAATGTTGCAGCTCAGCAGAAAACCAAAGTCTCATTGCTGGCATCAGATTAAAACACATCATATGAACACATTCATTCTAACCTTGGCATAACACATTGAGGAAGTCTTTACATTTAACAGACATCCCAGTTCTTCTTCCCTGCTTCTCTATAGCTGATGCCGTATCTGGTGATGGACATCCTGGGAGATTACCCAGGTCTGCCTGGACTCTTTGTTGCAGCTGCATACAGTGGCTCTCTAAGGTTGATGTTATGATTTTTACCAGGTCCACCTTAAACTGGTATTATATGTAACGTTTGTCCTCTAAATGTTTAGCACAGTGTCCTCCAGTATCAATGCTCTGGCTGCAGTGACCATCGAGGACCTCATCAAACCTCACACAAACTTATCTGAGAAGCAGCTCTCCTGGTTGTCCAAAGGGATGAGTAAGTAGATCCCTCTGCTTTGGTGAGGGCTAGATCCCACCCTGGTCCAACCTCCCTGTTTGTTGCAGGTCTTCTGTTTGGAGTTTTGTGCATTGGCATGGCTGGGCTGGCCTCACTCATGGGGGGGATCTTGCAGGTATTGTGGATCTGGGTGAGGAAATGGATTTGATTATGAGAATTTTGTTTTGAACCCATCTCATGTTCTGCTCTGTTTAGGCGACTATCAGTATCTTTGGGGTCATTGGAGGTCCTTTACTGGGTTTATTCACGCTGGGCATCCTCTGTCCGTTTGCAAACTCTAAAGTAAGTCTTGACCCAACACTCTGGGGTGCCCTGAGCTGAACACAGTAAAAGTGACTAAAATACATTTTACGCCCATCATTATTTAATTTTGTCAGTAAAAAAACACCCCAAACAATCCTGAACAGTGAACAAAAAAGCACATTCAATAATTTAATGTTTTTTCCAATTAAAAAATAATCTATAAACATGTATTTCTTTAACATTTAAAGGGTAACCAAGAACAGGGAAGTTGGAGGCTGACTCCACCCACAGCTGAAATTTTAAAATCCAGTCAGAGGGGCGAGGCTGGGGAACAGGACTGTTATTACTTTGACCAATAACCCAATTCAAATGTAATAAATTGGTTCAACCTTTAGGGGGCAGCAAACAGCTGGTTTTTGACCACATTTTCAAGAATTAAACAGGTTTATTTTAATCTGTCAAAAATTAAAACAGACAGCACTTTTAAAGCCCCATTTATAGAGGTCAACAGACATATAAGGTTGATTTAAGGTTTGGTTACCCTTTGAGTGTAATTTCAGTTTCTAGATGCTTATCAAAACATTTGGATTCTTGACATTAATGCTGTCTAAAAGTGGACCAGCAATGAAGGTATTTGCTGTTTCACTCTAGGTAAGGAAAACATAAATCATTTAAATGCTGCAGAGGGCCTTGTGTTATTGTTCACATAGGGCCCCAAAACTTTAATGCCACTGATTGCTATGGTTTACATATCCATTGATCTTTTATTGATTATTCGCCATCTATTCAGTGCAGCTTCAGACTGTCATTGATTAGAACTTTGTTCTTGGGAAAGACACCGAAACTTGAATGAAGAATTTGCAAGTTCCTTTGGATAAAATTGTTTGCTAAATTTGGCAGAAACTTTTTGTGTCCTTGGTTTTTTGTGATAAACATAAAAATGAGCTGTTTTCACGTTGAGCTACAGCAGAAAAGATCCCTTCTAGATACTTTCAGGTTCAAATTTTTAAAGCAAAACCTGAATGTGTGATCTCTTTATATATATTTTTTTGTTTCAACTGAATTAAGTTTAAATTTAATTAAGATTTTTTAAACTTTTAATTTATATTTAGCATAGGATATAAACATCTTCATAAAAAATGCACAAATCTTAATTTTGATGTAAATAAAGTGAATACAAGCTAACAGAAAACATCAGCAGATTGTCATGGCCATTTGGTCTTTTTGTTAAGCATGTTGCCTAATTGGTATCAAACTGTACCAGTGATGCAGTTGCACAGTGGAAGGTTGCTATGACTTCAACTGGCCACTAGATATCCCTGTCCATTGATAGAGTTTAACCAAACCTCTGTAACCTAACTGGTGGTCTTCTGCAATGAGCTATTTAGGCTAGAATCGCAACGCTAGCTTGTTGCGTACGCAAATCTGGATGCCGTATTGGTATGGAATAGATGCTTTTTTTCTGCTGTGCTACAATTATACATACAGAGCTGGAGAAACAACAATATGAATTTTCACAAGTAAACTATTACTGTCAGCTGATGAAGGAGAACTGGAAAACATTTTAGGAAGATAATAACAGGCTAGCGTAGCATCTCTATCAATATAAGTCATTGGTCTTTTGGAGCAAAACTAATAAACTTTTTGTTTTATAATTCCAGTAATTTTACCCACAGTAGGAATTAGTACCCCCAAAAATGATAAATAAATAACCATATGTTGTGACACATGGGTGGCTGTGGGGCAGCGGTGGGACGGTCCGCCACTGAACAGAAGATTGCAGTTTGATTCCCGCCTTGCCAGCCCATTTCCTGAAGTGTTTAAGACTCTGAACCCCACCTTAAGGCTGGTTTATACTTCCACGCCGTCGCGTCGCATCCACATTCTCCCGGTCTCGTTCAACAAATGTTGGCTGGATTTGATTGTGACTCTCAACTATAACTGTGATGTATTTCTGACTGGTGTTTACACTTTTCAAGCAACGCCATCGTGTCCTGTGTTTATTTTTAACATGATCAGCATCCCGCTCAGACACTTGCAGCATCTGTGAGCGCTCAGGTACATGAAAGACAGAGGAGGAAGTGAGTTCATCCACTAAACAGAAGCAGGGAATACAAAGACGACTAAATTACATCAAAAAGGAACAAACTGTACTCTCTAGTGCTGTAAGATATGAGAAAGAAGACATATTTTTTCCAGCAACTTGCTTTATTTTCCATTTAGTTGTCCTCTCTCTGTTTCTCTGAGTCTGAAGTTCAGGATTTCTTAACTTCTTCAGTAACTTTTATTATTTTCAGTGTTAAAAGATATTTTTCTGGACAGAGTTTTCTGCATAGTCGCTTACTCTAATCCCTGAAATAAATTCAAGTTAAATGACCCGATTTGTTTTCCGGGCGTAACATTTCAGCCGCGGGTGACGTCACCAGCAGGTGCATCATTCTGATGCGATTGAAGCGGTTCTGCTCCGAATGGCCGTGCGACCACTGCGACGCCAGCGATTACGAATCTCTTGGAAGTATAAACCAGCCTTAACCTCTGGAGGAAGGTTGGCTCCAGTGTTCAACAGCAGAACCCCTATCAGGGTGTGAATGGGACTGTGACTGTAAAGCACCTACGGCCTTCAAGAAAAGCGTCATTCAAGGATATGCTATTTATCATGATAAAATTATGAAAAAAAGTCAATATTTTACAAGAAGAAAGTCATAAAATTATGGAAAAAAGCCAAAATTTGGTGAGAACAAAGTTGTAATAAAACATTTTATTTTAAAAAGTTACAATTTTATAAAAACTTAAAGTTAGATTTACAAAAAAAAGTAAAGTAGATTCAGCAAGACAGCATAAGATGCTTAAAAACACCAAAAAAACAAACAAAAAATCTTTTTTTTGTTCTTAACAACTCTGAGAACCTTTTTATTATTTGTCAGTTTTTCACCCGTGTTGTGGGCTGTCTTTCAGGGAGCTCTGTCAGGTCTCGTGTCAGGACTCGCCCTGTCTCTTTGGGTGGGCATTGGAGCTCAGATTTACCCTCCCTCAGCGGAGATGAGTCGACCTTTGCCTCTGAACACTGAGGGCTGCAACTTCACCTTAACAAACAACCTGAGCTTGGCCTCTTTCCCAGAACAACTAAACTTCAGCACAACCCCGATCCACACCAGTCACAGGTGGGTGTTTCATCGCTCTCGGCGGTCAGTCATTTGTCAATTCAAAGGGGCTTTTTGTTGTTTTGGTTCAACATAAAGTCAGTAAAATGTCCAGGGAAAATGCACACTTTAAAAAGAGAAGTCTCTGAAGAAATGTACAGATATATTGGATCTGCTGAGTAACATTATCAGCCTCTTAGTCTCGAGTTTTGTCTTTCATACAGAATCTGACTTAATCCGCCCACCGTCAGACAAATAAACAAACATAGTTAACTTCATGTCTTTACTGAGACAGCCTGTAGATTCACTTTTATCAGTCAAAACATCAAGAATTTGAAAGGATTTCATCTGGCATATCTTTGTGGAAGAATTTCCTCTCAGTACATTTTTATCTTTACATAACTGCCTTCATTTATTGAGGCTTTGGATCCCTCATGGTCAACATCTTTTAACAAGGTTATTCTTCCTTTAGGGGAATGTGCCTTAAAGCAAATAAGCTTTCACCGACCCGCACATTTGATTTGTCAGAGATTTCTACGCCAGATGCCCTTCCTGACACAGGCCTGTAGTTTGACCGGGCTGGGAGCCGACACTGAGCGACCCAGACTTGACCCCCTTCTGGATACATGGTTAGGGACTGGCGTGGAGGGTCTTGCCTCACTGGATTAAACTCATTGATACCCCTTGGAAACAAAATAAGGTTCTAATAATTACAATTTATCTTTATTTATTTTACTCATTTTGAGGTTAATTTTTTTCTGTTGCCAAAAGTTGTCAAAATTGCCAACTTGGCAAAGAAGTTTATTTCCCTCGTAAAATAAAAATGGACAAATTGTTCTCGCCTTTGCACCTTTACTGCAGATTTATAGCCTGATTATGAGTGCTGACTGTTCTTACCTTGGCGGTACATCTCTGGTCTTTTTCTAAATATGCAAATAAGCAAGGACATTACATCAGATTATAGAGCTGAGGATTAGGCAATCTAAAGACCCCAAACACGCAACTTTGAAGTAACATTTAAAACTAGATATATATCATTAGCTGTGATAATGCTAGTGTGAATGCTGTATGCTGAATTTGGTCGCTGAAGATGCTAGTGCTGATAGCTGAAAATGCGGGATTGATAGCTAAAAATACTGAAGTTAATACCTGAAAACACTTAAGCTAATTAGCTGGCTAATTAGCTTGCTAACATATTAGCTAAATGCCAAATTAGCCTGAAAAACAGGTAAAACGTCTAATTTAGCCAAAACAGCTAGCATAAAACTAAAATATAAAATAGCATAAAAATTTGTAAAAATTCAAATTTAGTCAAAGATGACACGTTGGCTTTAAATTTAGATATTTTAAAAACATGAGGAGTTTTAAAAATAAAAATACAAGTTCAAGAGCCTTAAAACTGCTAAAGAGTTTAAAAGTTGAATAGTTTCAGTAGCTGAAAGTCTATTTGACTTCTATTGTTTTGTAGAGCGGATGTTTTTGCTGAAAAAAGGGACTTTTGAAGATTTTGTAAGCCATCCTAAATGGAGTTAAAAAAGCAATAGTTGGTTGAATAGCTTAAAGTTAGAGTTATGAACTTGAAACTTTTGAGCAGTAATCTCCTAAAAGAGCTGAATATTTTGATAGCTGAATGAGCTGAAAAGGTAAAGGGATTGAAGAGCTACAGAGCGACAACAATACATGCAAGAAAATGGATCACTAGTGTGAATGCTCCACAGCATTCACCCAATGACGGAGCGAAATACCATGAAAAATGGTGATCAATCAAATCAAAATCATCATGAATTCATAAAAATGATGGAATATTTATTTTATTTTAGTGTTGAATTAGCAGCAACATCCAGCTTCTGCACACAAAAGCCCTTTGAAAAAAACTGCAGTCAGTTCACACGACACAATCACGTTGATCTTCATTCTAAATGTGGTCGGACTCATCTCTGTAATAGACTTCCACCTTCCATTCCGGGATTTAAAACTGTTGCAGATCCACAAATGACCACAGGGGGCAAAACGGAGCAGTTTGCTTTCACTAGCTAAACTCCAATTGTTTTCGTTTTATTTGAACTCATCTTTGTGAGTTATAGGGCCAAGTGTTTTTAAGCTGGTAGCTGGGATGACTTAACTAAACTATTTACTTTAGTCTGTCCATTCACTCCAGTCACTGGTCCTTTGGGCCACATTTTTCTCCTCTCAGACAGGTGGAAGACAACAGCGGTTATCAAAGTAGTTAACTAGTTCTAGTGTTTTTAGGTCTTTCGACTGCCATAACTCTTCAGCCGTTACACAATTAACTTAATTCCAGCGGATACTGAAGTAGAGAAGAACAACCATGCACTGAAATTCATCAGTAGCAAAGGGTTTACGGCACAATATGTGAACTGATTCTGTTGTGTTGTGGGCTGTTATGCAACACTTTCTGCGTTATGTACACAAAAGTACACACAAATACATATACGCCAAAAAAAAGCCCAGGTAGACAACATTCTATTGTGTAGAATGAGACACTCAGTTGTCTGTCTGTCATTGTCTTCCATTTCCAGGCCTTTGCTGGCAGACTGGTACTCCCTGTCCTACCTGTACTTCAGTCCTGTTGGAACCATAACAGCCATCTTTGTAGGACTGATCGTCAGCATTTTAACAGGCAAATACTTTAAATCTAAGACCAGACAATATCTTTTCTTCCTTTGTTACTAATCATCTTCGTTCCTGTTGAATGAAGGAGGACATAAACTTCAGGTGGAACCGAAGCTTATGCTACTGAAAGAAGACACAACTTTCTACCATCTCATTAAACTTTTTGAAGGAGGAGTGAGTACGATTGCAAAACTCAAAATGCCTCACCACTAACTGACCCTAGAGAAGCTCCTGAGTGTCTGTTTTGTGTTGGTTTTGTTTTAGGTAAAGAAACGCAGTGGTAAACTGAACCTGAAAAACCAGGAGAAGAAATCTGGAAATACTAATCCTGCTTTTGTTGATTTTGAGCTGGATTTAACAAAAATCAGCTCCAGAGAATAAAAACGGAATTTGTTGTATTTGTGCCTTGAATATATAAATGTTATGTTATTGAGCCAAACATAGAAAAGTAATTAGTAGCAGTGCTGATACGATTTAAGTAAATTGAATATAAAGAAAATTGTGTTTTTATGTTAACATTTCTGAAACAGATCAAGTATTGCTAAATGCAATGATCATACAATAAATGAAAAATGACAGAGTATTAAGTTCAAACAGGAAGTTTGTCGTCTTCTTTGGTCTAAAACCATATTTGAGCTTTATTTGGACAACAATGAAAAGTTAAAAACAAAATATAAAGGCTTTGCAAATAAGGAATCTAAAATAGTCTTCAAAGACCTGAGGTTATCACAGTAAGAACGCATGGCGGGTGCTGGGGGATCTTGGCTGCAGCTGCTGCCCCGGCGGGGGGTCTTGGCGTGGGGATGGCCGGGCGCTCTCCC
>NC_050534.1:1599903-1625228 GCF_002922805.2 Oryzias melastigma
GATTAAAAATGGCCTGAAAAATTGTCAATTACAGTCTATTCATATTCAATATTGTTCAAGCATTTTTTATCGAATATTTTGTAACTACACTTAAAACACTGTCAAATGTATTTCCTGAAGTCTCCATACAAAGACACAAAGAGATGATTGTTTTTTGTTGACCTTTTCTAGATGTATTCTTGAATCATTGCATCTTTGCTCACTAAGGAGATGTTTTTTACTCATAATTCATTTGTTGTTGGAAGAATAAAAATATCATGAAATTATGTGATTTTAGAATTGACTAATTACTCTCCAATTATGCTGTGCCTTTTCAAATTAAACTTCTTTTTTTTTAAAAGCACTTTTTGTGCTCTAAGCAGCAGAAGAGCTTTACACTTACAATCTATTTGAGAGAACATTCAGGTTAAAAATAAAATATTCACACTTCATATTAATAATTTTTTAAATATTTTTTGAATGTAAACTGCACGGTTTTAATGACAAATTCAAATATTACAAGAAGCTGGATAAAAATGTACAGACTGAAGAGTTAAATGAATTGCATATTTTGAGTACAAAATAACGTGTTTTATTTCATATTTTTACTGTTTTAAAGTAAACACAAAGTCCCTACGTTTTAATTTTACCTAATAGAAATGTTATTTTAATAACTTTTTATGCATCTTTTGCTTGGATATCAAACAAATGAATTCATGTAAATTCTAGAGTTCTTTTCCCATATTTAGTTTGAGTTGGATGTTGTCATTGAGTCATTCTAAAAGTTCACAATAAAATACAAATTCTGACAAAACAAATTGTTTTTTTTTCAATGGTTTCACACATTTTTACATATAAAAAGTGTCCAACTGGTTAATTATCACCCAAGCAGCGTTTGTAAACTGAATTTCGATTCCTATGCATGTTCAATCTGGAATGGTGCCAGACAAGCAGTAGATGAACAGAGTGTTCCTGCAGTGTGGAGAGGACGGCCCACTATCAAGGACTCCTCAGCTTCAACTCAACAGAATTTTCTGGAAGAAGAGTCAGAGAAACTGGGACTGAGGATGTCAGCTGTGGGGGCAAACTCTTTCGGAGTAACAAATTATGTGGTGTTTGCTCTCATGTTGGGGGTGTCTGCCTGCATTGGGGTGTACTTTGCCTGGGTGGACAGGAGGAAGAACAGTTCAGGAGACTTTCTGACTGCGGGTCGTACACTGACAGCCTTGCCCGTGTCCATGTCTCTGACTGCCAGCGCCATGTCAGCTATAACAGTGCTGTCTAACCCTGCAGAGGTAAGGTGATGGGACTCGAACCTTTGCAGTTTGTTTGAAGAATTTTTCATTTGGAAAAAAAAAAATATTGGCATAAATTATTAAAGTTTCATAGTCAGAACACAGTGGATTAAAAATAATCTTTGTAAAATTATTGTTTTACTTCTTCAATTGGTACCGTAATTCCGTTTACCATCCGAATCCTGGCCGGTAAAAGGATGAGCAGCAGTTGTTTACTGTCTCTGTCTGCTAGTGTTTCTCTGTGTGACTATGCAACAATTTTGACTTTAATATGTTAGTAAAACATTATCCAAAGATTATAAATGGTCAATGTTTTACACAGTTCCAAGAAACAATTTTAAATGTGACATAACTGTGCCGGTGCTGATTGTTAGTCTAACTTTCATTCTTTTTTATGGAACTGTAATATTTTCTAATACTTTGTTTGTATGAAATCAATCTTTATTTACAAAGCACAGGTTACGGTCTGGGTAACAAACATAAAAATCAAAATCAAACAAAGGCTTTAACTTTCATTTTTTTTTAAAAAGAAATAAAACAAATGGTAAATGGCGCATACTTGTATAGCGCTTTTCTACCTTCCTTGAACACCCAAAGCGCTTCACAAACACATTCACACGCTGATGGTGGCTCTGCTGCCGAATACTGACGCCAACCTTCCACCAGAGGCAATGTGGGGTTCAGTGTTTTTCCCAACAACACTAAGACAGGTGGCAGGAATCAAGCCCGCAATCATTCGATCAGGCGTCAACCGCCCTGCGGCTGCACCATGGCCGTCCAAAAAACAAACAAAAAAAGGTAATGTTAGCTGAGGACATGCCACCCTGGGGCTACACAGTGATGTAGTGGTAAGCACTCTTGCCTCACAGAGAGAAGGCCCTGGTTCAAATCCCCTCTGTGGAGAGTTGGCATGTTCTCCTCATGTATGTGTGGGTTTCCTCCCATGGTCCTAAAACATGGTCTGTAGGTTGATTGACTCATCTAACTCATCAATAGGTGTACCTGTGATTGTGTGGGCCTGTGACAGACTGTAACCCCATCTATGCCCAACAGTAAGATAGGCTCCTTATCTAACTGCAACCCTATGACCCCCAAAGAGGAAAAATTGGCTTATAAAATGGATAGATGTGCTTTGATGCTTTCCTCAAGTCTGGCACCTTTTCTCTCACTTTAGTGCCCTCCCCTTCCATTGGGGACATCTGGTAGTATCCCCTTGAGGGGAGGTGCTTCTAGGATAGGATCTAATATTTGTTAGGATTTCTATTCGGCCAACCATTCAGCTGTGTTCTGGTGCTTTATGGCATTTCATAAATCCGATTCTACAAAACTCAAACTGATTGTTATATTTGACTTTCTCAAGCAATTAAATACAAAAAGTTGATTTTCATATTGCCAAAGCCTGAGTAACTGCTGTTGAGAGATTTTTAATGAAGCAATACAAGTTTTTATTTAACTAGTCGTTAAGTTTCCTTAGAAAATGGTCTCACTCAGACTGGCTAAGGTAGTCTAGAAATATGGAAATCAGCAAAGTTCAACTTGACTCTGTCTGCGGTTGTGAATTTAGCTCATTTCCAGCATAAGAGACAAGTGTCACCTCAGTTACAGCACCCATAGAAAATGACTTACTCCTAGTTCAATTCAGTTATTTCAGTCGTCATGTTTTTGCAATGAAGCCGTCGTCATGTTGGAACCACAAATCGTCATTAAGGAGTGATTGATCCAAGTGTGTCTGAGTCAACGTTTCTATGGCAACCACTCTCACTAATCAAAAGGATGTTAGAAGACCACACCCCTTCCACTCGAATCAGGTTCTGGAAAACCTGTCAATCACACGCTTCAAATTGTTCGACATGAGACCACCTACTTTTATGGAGGAACCTGATTGGTCAGTTTATAACTAACATAACTTGGACTACAGAATAATATTATGAAAATAAAGGATTATCAAGCAAAAAGGTATCAGATCAAGGATGGTTTTTCTGACCAACAGCTGTTTATTTCTCTATATACGTCTGCGGGAGGTGTCACTCAGTTCAGATCTCTACATAAAGTCAATGATAAAGCTTTTTTTTATAATTCTGTGTTGTTATTTGTTATCTCTGACTGATAATGTCATTTGTAGGTATATCGCTATGGAGCCATTTTTGGACTGTTTTGTTTCGCCTATTTTCTGGCAACAATCATAACGTCTGAGATTTTCCTCCCCGTCTTCTACAGGCTGGGATTTACCAGCACTTATGAGGTGAGTAATTTCCGTATAAAGGTTGTAATTATCCGTATTTATTGTGATATTTCTTTGGCTGTTTTATGCCAAAATTTGGTGACTCTTCAAGACTCACTCTTTTGAAAAATCTGTTTCTGGTGTTTTTAGATGTGCCCTTAGGAGCAAACAATAAAATGCCATTTGAAAAAGTTGTATTTGTGACATAGAAAATAGGTGACAAGGTACCAGCTTCCAGCTTCCAGCACGGGGCAGAGAACGGGGTAGTCCGGTTAACAACTCAGAGCTGAGCCTCATTCCAGATCAAACGGATGTTGGAGGTCCTGGTTCAAAGAAGCCAACAGAACAACATCATCTGCAAAAAGCAGAGATGAAATCCTGTGATCTTCAAACCAGATCCCCTCCGGCCTCTGGCTGCATCTAGAAATTCTGTCCATAAAGTCTATGACGGTGATAAAGGGCAGCCCTGCCGGAGTCCAACATGCACCGGGAACAGGTCTGACTTACTGCCAGCTATGTGAACCAAGCTCCTGCTCCGGTCGTACAGAGACCAAACAGCCCTTAGTAAGGAAACACTGTCGAACGCCTTCTTCAAATCCACAAAACACATATGGACTGGATGAGCAAACTCCCACTAACCCTCCAGCACCCTGAAGAGGGTGTATAGTTGGTCCACTGTTCCACGATGTTAGGTTCAAACAACCTGAAACATTTCTCTGAAAGGAAGACAAGAGAGGGGTCAGTTCTTAAATCAGATTTTACTTGCACAAGGAGAACAGACAGAGAATGTTCAAACCAGTCTCCACCCGCTCTGAAGATCTTGGTCCAGGGTTTCCATATTTATAACGTTTCAGGGGCGGTCTTAGTTATATTTACATTTGCTGCTCCCAAGGTGTGGAAGGAAAAACAGCCTCAAACTGGTTCTACTATCATTAATGTCTTAGTTCAATGCAATAGGTCTGCGTCAGCATCTTCGAGTATCTGTAAAATGTCAGCCTCCAGACAGCCTTCAGCCTGGGTGACTGCAACCTTCCAGATACCAGCTGAGCACGACCTCAAATGAGCAGAAAGAGAAAAGAGGTTAAAATCATACAAAGCAAATATGAGAGAAATGTATGTACAACTCTATCACACGACCAGGACGGAAACTGCACTGTTGAATCTGAGGTTCAACTATCAGATGGACTCTCCTCTCCAGTACCCTGGCATAGACTTTCCCGGGGAGGCTGAGGAGTGTGATTCCATGGTAGTTGGAACACACCCTCCAGCCCCCCCTCTTGAAACCGGGAACCAACACCGAGTCTGCCAGTCCAGTGGCCACCAGGTAGTGATCAGTGGACAGCTCCAGCCATGTGTCCAAAACACACGGCCGGAGGTTGCCTGAAACGACTACAAAATTGATCATCGATCTCCTGCCTAGGGTGTCCTGATGCCAGTTGTTTTCATGGTCACCTTTGTGTTTGAACATGGTATTCGGTATGGACAAACTATGACATGCACATAAGTCCAACAACAAAACACCTCTCAGGTTCAGGTCAGAAACCATTCCTACCAATCACCTCCCTCAAAGCGCCACTTTCATTGAAGGGACACAATCCTCTCGTCCACCAGTGTGAACTTCAACACTTGGCAGTTGAGCTGGAAGTTCACAAGTAAGCCCACCCTGGCCTGCTGCCTCTCACCATGGGCAACTCCACAATGGAAGAGAGTGCAAGCCCTCTCGAGGGACTGAGTTTCAGAGCCCAGGCTGTGCGTGGAGGTGAGCCCAACTATATCTAGTAGGCATCTCTCAACCTCTCGCACAAGCCCAGGCTCCTCCCCTGCAAGAGAGATGACGTTCCATGTCCCAAAGGTAAAATTACATGACCAGGGTTTGGGTCGCCAAGCCGCTCTCCTTTGACTGCCATGAGAACCACATTGCACCGGCCCCTTTTGAACTCTCTGGAAGGTGGTGGGCCCACTGGAGAGTGATCTCACATTGCTCTTTCGGGCTGGACCTGACCAGGGCACATGGGAGAAGCCCCGGCCACCAGCCACTTGCGTACAAGCCCAAAGCCCAGGCCTGGCTCCACGGTGGGGCCACGGTGGCGCCAATCCCGGCAATGTATCTGGATCTATGATATTTCTACTAATAAAGGGGTTCTGAACTGCTCTTTGCCTGGCTCGTCACCCAGGACTTGTCTGCCATGGGAGACCCTACCAGAGGCAGATGCCCCAGACACCATAGCTTCTGAGATCACGTGAGCCCTTAAACCCCTCCAGTACATTACGGTGGCAGTTCAGGGAGGGGATGCCCTATTAAATTACACAGATTTTTAGATTTTAGCTAAAACGGTATAATCATGACAAAAAAACACTGGGAACACTTTGAAAATAAATCGAAAGATAAGCAGTGTGAGACAGCTGAAATTGTATGAAAATGTGTCAAAGGACTAACTTTATTTTTATTTTTTGTGCTTTTGTTTTTCAAGTATTTGGAACTCCGTTTCAATAAAACCATCCGTCTGCTAGGAACTATAATCTTCTTGTTTCAAACTGTGAGTTTAGAAACATTTTTCTTTTCTGGCCGTCTTATGTTGGTTATGTTGCAGCCCTTTCATTGCTGCAGGTTCTGGTTGGTGGAATTTCTGTTTATGGACCAGCTTTAGCATTAAACAAAGGTACCTCTATCTTATCAGTCACTGCAACAGTTAAAAATCCCTAATCTTGATCAGTTTTGTGTCTCTTCTTTTCTTTGCAGTCATTAACATGGATCTCTGGGTTGGAATTTCGTCAACAGCTGCTGTCTGTACTTTTTACTGCACACTGGTTAGTAAATGAGTAAATGAAAGCTGACCTCTTGAAGGGTTAACCATACAACTTTTTCAGTTTTTACTTAAAGCTGGTTTTCCGTTCTCCTTTAATAGATTCCGATACAACAGTGGTGGTATTTTAGAGTGTCTATCTGAACAAAAACCAAACATTAAAACTGGTCATGATATATTTTGGGTCTGTAGTATAAAAAAGAATGGTTCACTTCTGTTCAAGTCTTCTTTTTGGGCTGTTAGTTTAACAGCTGTTTTTCTCTACTCAAAAAAAGGCTCAACAAACCCTAATCATTATATGTACACCACCATGCTTCACAGTTCAGATGAGATCTAGTGATGACCAGTTCTTGTAGTCTTTTTAAATTTTTTTATGAAGGGGGCATTTCTCTGATAATGGGCTGTACAGGGGTGTAGGGGCTACCCTTACTCCTGGTTTAAACCCAGCTGGGTTATTCCTGTGTCTAGTTTCCATGTTCTCCTCATACATTAGTGGATTTTGTCTGGTTTCCTCTCACAGTCCAAAAACATCTTTCAAATGTTAATTTTTGTCTCATAATTATATATGGATATGAATGTGAACGTGGTCCTCTGACAAACTGGTAACCATGTCCAGGATGAACCCCACTTTTGCCCAACAGTAGTTGGGATAGGCTCCAGCAACCCCGACAGATGGATGTAAAAAAAGCTTCTGTTTGCCATTGCTGATCCATTTGATATTTGATTGTTTTGTTCAGAACTTATGCTTATGTGTGGAACATAAATACTTGTCTTTTTTATATTAAATTTGACCTTTTTCTTTGATTTCTTAAAGTTGATCATTGTGTTGGTCTGTGCTTTTACAGGGAGGGATTAAAGCCGTGGTGTGGACTGATGTGTTCCAGGTAGGATGATGTGGAGTATAAAAACAACTCTTCTTCTTTTCATTTCAACACAATCAAACTTTATTAATTACTATGATCTCTTATGTGAATGAAATGCTAATTTTCAAAAATCTTCATTGAAAATTACAGAGAAACTAAACCCTTTCTTTTCCTAATGTTTTAGTTGGGAATTATGCTCTCGGGTTTTCTGGCTGTTATAATCAAAGCTGTGATCATCCAAGGAGGAGTCTCCGTTATCTTTTCAGATGCACAGCAGGGAGGAAGGCTCAACTTTTGGGAGTAACTTTCAAAAACACTTGTTTCTGCAGATTTAAATGTGTGAATTTGTGCATCTTAGCATTTAAAATGCTACATTTTTCATCCCAACTTGTGGTTCCGCAGCTTCGATATGAACCCCTTGAGGAGACATACTTTTTGGACTTTTGTCATTGGAGGGACGAGTATCTGCACCACTGTCTATGGGGTGACCCCCGCTGCAGTTCAGAGATACATTTCCTGCAAGAGCGTCACTCAGGCCAGGCTGTAAGTCCCTTCACTGCCCACAAAAATTCAGTCTAAAAACCATAGGATTATCTGAATTTGTGCGCAAAAATATGTTTGTAATTCAAATTTATGAATATACGATTTAAATAATGATAATTATTTAGGCTCTCAATGGTGGAGCGATAGAAGATCACCAGCAGCTTTCGGTGGATTTGCTGCTTCCTGAGCACCCTCAGGAAGTGTGGCTGCTGCTGAGGGCGTAGGTGTTGGTTTTCCAGGAGAGATCTGCTGAAATGTGGACACTAAGAAATTTGAAAGACTCCACCCTCTCTACCTGTTTGCCGTTTAACTCCAGATATTACCTCTTCTTTAGATTCAAAATTGCAGTGCTCAGCAATGTTTATTGATTTAGCTAAAGTATTTGACTCTGCAAATTATTCCTGTCTTATTGGGAGGCTAGGGGATGTTGGTGTCTCTGAAAACTCTCTGTTGTGGTTCTCAAACTATCTCAGTGAAAGAAAGCAGAGTCTTAAATCACAACAATTTCTTTCTTACCACCTTCGTGTCACCAATGGTGTACCACAGGGTTCTATCATTGGACCCACTCTTTTATCAATAGATGTCAATAACATAGGTGACTCTGCAAGAGATTCTCTCATTCATCTCTATGATGAAACAGTTCTTTACTCTATTAGCCCCTCTCTGGACGTTGTGAGAAAACAGCTTCAACACACTTTCATGAAATACAACTTTCCTTCTCCAGCCTGCACCTAGAGTTAAATGTGACCATGACAAAAAATCATGTGGTTTAGCAAGAAGGGCCATCTACTATCAAATCCCCCAGTATCACCACGCTCAGTTAGACACCCCTAGAACTGGTTACAGAGTATATCTTGGTATCTGGCTAGAAGATACTTTGTCCTTCTCAACCCACATGCACCATTTGCAGTCGAACGTTAAATCAGAAATAGACAATCTCCACAGAATGCGCTCCTCCCTCACCTTCTCTGCAACACAAACATTGGTTCAAACAACCATCCTTCCCATTCTTGATTATAGTGACGTTATTTACAGATCTGCTAGTAGATCTGCTAGGAGGTCCAACTTTTGCAGCAAATGCTGCTGGACCTCCTTTATTACTCTGCTATACGATTCATAACAAATGATCCATTTAAAACTCACCACTGTACTCTGTACTCATCTGTGAACTGGACTTCACTATTCATTTGTCAAAAATGTCATTGGCTACTCAATCTACAAAACTCTGTTTGGTCTTTCTCCACTTTATCTGCGCCAGACCTAATCCCTAGACCACTCCCACAACACCTTCAAAACTAACCTTTTTAAAGTCGCCCTACAACAATTTTTTTTCATTTTCTTTCAACGTTCCCAGTGGGGTTTTGATTAGGACTGTGAAATTCCACATCCTAAATGTCTTAAAAAGCCATTTTTTTCCTGTTGCTCTAAAGCAGGGATCTCAAACTCACGGCCCGCGGGCCATCTGCGGCCCCCGGGATGAAAATTTGCAGCCCGCGTCTTAATGTGAAAGATTAATGTTAGTGCGGCCTGCAAGATTGATGTGCATGACACTTGTTGTGTGCAGAGCTATAGCTCATTTATAAATGAACCAATCACAGAGAGGTATATGGCTCTGGAGGGCGGGACATCGGCGGGCTGTCCAGTACCTCCTCACTCACTCATTCATTCCTCCAGTCAGCTGGGGGGGGGGGAGCCATAAAGCACCGAACGCAATACGTGTGACAAATTCGTGTGCCTTGTGAGGCGAATTTGCTGCTCACGGCTTGTCAAAAAAATGTGTTTCTGTCGCTGCGCTGCATGGAGGAGTTTCCAGCTCTGTCTGTGGATGTCTCACTTAGAATGAATGGGTGAGAGATATGACGTCGAGGAATATGTTTTTTGACGTGCTGACTGTTCTTATTGAATCAGAGCTCCCCAAGCTCCGAGCCGCAAACCTGTACCCCGCCCTCTTTTCAATGTGCTCCAGCCTTACAAACGTGATCCTGAGCTTGAGGCTGCACCTGCGCACGCGTGTCTTTGAATTTTAAGGTTCACACACCGGCTGTCGGCACACATTCCAGTTCATGTGAACGCGAGTAGAAGTCCAAAGTTCTGATACACGAGTTTGCATAGAACCCCGATGGAAAGCAACCCCCCGAATGCGTGCTGATGCAGCCGGCGCGCGCGCAAGCACCCCACACTTCCAATAAATGGAAGACATATAGTTCAAATTTAGTTACTGTAAGGAGTTCTACAAAAGTTTACAAAAAAATGAAATTCTTTTTTCTTGGTACCGGGGTTTCTCTCTCACTCTGAAGGAGGCGCTTTTAATACAGACATTTAAAACTGAATAAAAATAACTAGTTTTCTTTAGTCAGTCAGTCAATATGTTGTTTCTTCAGTTGTCTGTATCTGCTGTATGGTCATTATTATTATTTTATTTATTTATTACTGATCTATTTGGGCTTTTTTAATTCATTTTTTAATATATTTATTTATGTTATTCATTATTTTGTGTTAAAAACAAAGATATTTGAGAACACTGGAATGTTTTATCATCGCTTTTCTTGTGGAAATCCTGATGCGGCCCAGCCTCACCCAGACTCTGCCTCCAGCGGCCCCCGGCTGAATTGAGTTTGAGACTCCTGCTCTAAAGCCTTCGTTTCTATTCCTTTGTGTGGGTGTGGCTTATGGTGCTGAGCAGTGTAACCCCGCCCATTTCCCCCCCAGACATGCTAGCGAGACACAGACTTTGATAAGCCTATGAGAAAATAAAAATAAAATAAAACATGATCATTTAGGCTGCAGTGCAGCAGCAGCACTAGCTGGAGCTCAGAACTGATTTCATGCTAGCACATGCTGATTGTTTAATTCACTTGAACAAGAAATCTAATCAAATGCCAGAATACAGAAAGGGTCTAATCGCACGTCAATTTCTAAATGCGTGCAGCCAGTAGTTACGTTTTTAGCTGCAGACGAAGGGTTACGTTCAGGAGAAATGTTCCGGTGTCCGGTTAAACCACCCGGTGGATCCTGAGTGCTGCTGCTGCTGCAGCTCGCTGCTCCTCTGCAGGTTGGATCAAATGCTGACAGCATATTTGTGACAGCTAATGGGATTTTACTTTCAGTTTCATTTGAAATACGTGAGGCCAACTTAAAAAAATCCTGTCTTGGACGCAGTTAAATACGAGCAGATAATACAATCACCCGCATCTCCGTCCAGTTGAAAAATGTCTCTTTTTCTGCAAATAATTGAATAATTATTGACATTGCTGTGACCAATCCATGTTTTCCTCAGATTCCTTTGGAAAATAATGAAAGCTAACATCAATATGGCCTCTCACTGAATTACAATCCTTTACAGCACAGAAGTGGGTCGTTATCTTTTCCTGCCCCCACAGCTGCATCTGTGCCAGCTATCATGACGTAAGCAAGTCTCAGGAATTCAAAGAGTTTCTCTCTGAAACTTTGACAGCAATTTAAAGGGAGAAATACCCAGAAATGCAAACACGAAATGATTTCTTATTATATATTTTTTCTCTTTTAGAAGAAAAATGCCACACATACATGTTAAAAGCTCATAAAACATGATTTTCATTGAAGAGGGACTTTAAGAGTCATGCAAGTCATGTGTCTTTTCAATCTGCTGCAGGCAGAGATGATGGATGGATGGATGGATGGATGGGTGGATGATTGATGGATGGATGGATGGATGATGGATATGGATAGATGATGGGTGGGTGGATGGATGGATGGATGGATGGTGGATGGATGGTGGGTGGATAGATGCATGGATGGATGGATATATGAATGGATGGATGATTGATGGATGGGTAGATGGATGGATGGTTTGTGGATGGATGGTTGAATGGGTGGATGGATGGATGATGGATGGAAGGATAGCCTGTCAATATGGTGTAAAGAAAAGAAGATACTCACCAATGAACAACAGTCTGTCTTCTCTGTTCCTCTCCAATGACTGCTCCAGTCAACATTAACTCCTAACAGTCTTGGTGTGAAGTGCTTGAAATGTTTTGAATGTTCCTCTTTCCAGTGAAGTACCAGAGAGCAAACTCGACCAAAATGAGATCAGAAATCCAATCAGTTGAATCGGACTCACCCAGCATTTCAGCAACCTCACACTCATCTATCTTTTCCCCATTGTTTGTATTTTCCTTTACAGAGCTGTGTACATCAACCTGGTGGGGATTTGGTCCTGCTTCGTGTGCATTGTGTTTAGTGGGCTGTGCCTCTACTCAGTCTATAAGGACTGTGACCCGTGGACAGCAGGACTGATTTCTTCTCCTGATCAGGTTTCAAGCAAAAACACAATCATCTGTGTTCCTATTTTTGCTTTTGTTGACATTAGAAAATGCTACCTTTTGACAGCTGATGCCGAACCTGGTAATGGACATCCTAACAGTCAACCCTGGTCTTCCCGGGCTTTTCCTGGCGGCTGTGTACAGCGGTTCTCTGAGGTTTGAATCCCACAGTAACTGGAGCTCCCTCCATGAAGTTACTACAACCGAGCATTAAAAGACCCACCGACTGTTGTGTTTTTAGCACCGTTTCTTCTCTCATCAATGTACTGGCTGCGGTGACGCTGGAGGACCTGATCAAACCGTACATCAGGAGATCAGAGAGACACCTGCTCGTCATCTCCAAAGCCTTAAGTGAGTGTTTGTCTGACAAATGCTGCAAAACTGAAGGACACAGGATGGAGTCTGTGTCCCACCATGTGCCGGTACAGGTTTCTTTTATGGCGTTGTCTTCATCGCCATGGCGGGACTGGCGTCAGTTTTGGGAGGGATGCTGCAGGTAAAGCAAGCCTTCCAGTTACTGAGGTCTTCACATCTGTGAAAGCTCTCTGAGGTGGTGTGAACATTCGTACACAGGCGTACGTCGTCATCGGCTCGGTCACTGGGGGTCCTCTGCTTGGCCTGTTCTCCTTGGGAATGCTTTGTCCATTCGCCAACTCTAAAGTAAGGAAATCCTCAAGAAAATCACCTAACTGTTGATTGTTCTACAGCTGTTTTTCGTGGGGGTCACACCAGACGGAAGAGCGCCGCAAAGCGGCGCGGAGCGGAGTGCGTGGCGCGGCGCTCTCTAGGTCACACCAGACGCGAATTTTTTCCGCGACGGTCGACGGGCGCTTCTACTAGAGCTATTGCTTTTTTGCCATCACTCCGCAGTCGGCCCACTTCATTGATCTGTTCGTACGCGCTTGTGCGTGTCTGTCTGTTTTGTTGCGTGTCTGTCTGTTTTGTTGCGTGTCTGTCTGTTTTGTTGTGTGTCTGTGTGAACGCACGCGCTCCCACGTGTTTCCGTCGGTAAATTAATAAAGTAAAAATATTACCTGATGTTTCTTCCAAGAAGAACCGCTCCTCTGCCTCTCTCTCGTTCAAACACAGTCCCGTGCCCCGCTCCAGTGTGCCCCCACTGCATTGGGGGGCCCGTCTGCCCTACTTTTTTTCCTCCCAGAACCCTGCAGCCCAGCACACCCGCTCCGGAGATCTGTGGTGTCCGTGGTGGGGGCTCTCGCGCACGCGTGTGTTTTGATTGTATGCATATTTTCATCTCTACAGTCTGTTTAGACACAAAAACATGATCACATTTGTCAATCGCGGCGTTTTATTGTGAAAAATTGGTTCTATTTTGAAAATAAACCAGATTTTCTCATGTATTTTGATACAACTTCCTGCCAGTATTGACGCGGAGCGCTCGCGGCTCGCGTAAAAAATAGGCCAGACGCCGAAACGTTGCGCTGCACCGCGCGGACCCTCCGCGTCGCTCCGCTCCTGGTGTGACCAACGCCATAGGTTAACATGGGCGCCGAATGGAAGCGCACTCCGTTCCGCGCCGCTTCGCGGCGCTTTCGCGCCCAATGTGACCCCGGTGTTACACTGTATTTGCTCTCTGGATGTCCTGTAGGAAACTTTTAAATGTGATCTAGATTTTCTGAGTTAAAAAATACACCAACTTCAGCCTCATCTGACTTTTGAGGTGTGATGGATATATTTTAAAAAATCCCTAACAGTGTTATCTTTTGAGAATTATAAACATAAATCCACTGTTTGAACAACTTTATTAGCAGGAACTTAGCAACATTAGACAGTTGGTTATTGAATATTCAGCTTTATTATTATGGTCTGCGGGAATAACTGTCACAATAAATCCATGTTCGGAGTAAAGACCCCTGGTTTTTGTCTGTTAAATTCAGATTTATTTTATGGCTGAAGGCTCTTCTTCTGTGTCATCTTTTCTACCAAAAGTAAATTTATAAATACATTTGTCTTTTGTTAACTTTGCTAGCTTTGGAGTTTCAGTTTAGCTGTCAGAGCTGCTGCTGAAAGACAGTAGTGGATGGATTTTGATCATTTGATCGAGTGACTTAACAGATTTAGATAGATAGATACCTTTATTTTTCATTGTCTCAGGTACAGTGAAATTAAAAAGTGTCTCCTGGTCAGTGCAACGTTCATGCTTCAAATCAACCCATGGTAAAAACTTAATATTAAAGTAATAAATAATAAATAAAGAAAGTGCTGGTAAGTAAAACCTGGACATTTACACAATTAAAAAAATAAATTAAATAATTTAAAAAAAGAAACAGGATACTCAGTAGGTATTTGTTAAAACCAGAGCAAAAATAATAATTAAAATAATAAATATGAGAAAAACATCCACTTTGTCCCAGTTTACAGGAAGAGCCACGGGTTTAATGCTTCCTCGCCACATTTACCAGGTTTATTGCAGTGGGGTAGAAACTGTTCTGGAGTCTTTTTGTCCTCACTCTGCTGGACCTGTAGCGTTTGCCTGAAGGCAACAGATCAAACAGAGAGTGTCCGGGGTGTGATGTGTCTCAGATGATCATCTGTGCTCTGTTGAGGCAGCGGGAGCTGTGGAGGCTTTCCAGGGTGGGGAGGGGGCAGCCAACAATCTTTTGAGCTGTGTTGATGACCCGCTGGAGAGCTTTCCTCTGTGCCACTGTACAGCTGCTGAACCAAGTGCATATGCAGTAAGTTAATGCACTTTCCACAGTGGCACGGTAGAAGGTCACCAGCAGACTTTGGTTGATGTTGTTTTTCCTGAGTAACCTCAGGAAATACAGTCTCTGCTGGGCCTTTTTCAGCAGCTCGGTGGTGTTTAAACTCCAGGTTAAGCTCTCCTCAATGTGAACTCCCAGGAAGCGGAAGTCTGTCACCCTCTCCACGCAGTCCCCATGGATGAATAGTGGCAGAATGTCCGTCTTCTTCTGGAAGTCAATTATCAGTTCTTTGGTCTTTGTTATGTTGAGGAGGAGGTTGTTGGATGAACACCATGTAGACAGCCGCTCCACTTCATCTCTGTAGGCTGATTCGTCCCCGTCAGAGATGAGTCCCACCACTGTAGTGTCGTCAGCAAACTTTACGATGGTGTTGCTGTGGTGGGCAGGTGTGCAGTCGTACGTGTACAGGGAGTAGAGGAGAGGACTCAGTACACAATCCTGGGGGGAGCCGGTACTGAGGCTGAGTGCCGAGGATGTACAATGTCCCACTCTGACTCTCTGTCTGCGACTGGAGGGGAAGCTGCTGATCCACAGGCAGGTTGAGCTGGGCAGTCCCAGGTCCTCCAGCTTGGCCACCAGCTTGTGGGGGAGGATGGTGTTAAAGGCTGAGCTGTAATCCACAAAGAACATCCTCACGTAGCTCCCCCGCTGCTCTAGATGGGAAAGAGCAGCATACAGGGCCGTTTCTATGGCATCCTCTGTGGATCGGTTCTCCCTGTATGCAAACTGGTGGGGGTCAAGTCCTGGTGGGAGAACAGCAGTGATGTGGTTACGGACCAGTTTTTCAAAACACTTCATGGCTGTTGGAGTGAGAGCCACTGGTCTGTAGTCATTGAAGCTGGAGATGTGAGGCTTCTTGGGCAGAGGAATGATGCTGGAGGACTTCAGGCAGACTGGGACTGTTGACTGTGCCAGGGATTGGTTGAAGATCTTTGTGAAGACTGCAGTCAGCTGGTCTGCACAATCTCTCAGCACTCGTCCCGGGACACCATCAGGACCGGCAGCCTTCCTTGGGTTGACTGCACGGAGGGTACGTCTCACCTCATGTTCTTTCAGGACCAGGACTGTGCTGTTGTGGGCTGATGGGTGAAGCTGAGGTTCCTGTGGTGTTGGGACATCAAAGCATGCAAAGAAGATGTTTAAGTCCTCTGCCAGTGTGATGTCACCTTCAGCAGCTCCGAGGTTGGTCCTGTGGTTGGTGAGGTGTTGGACTCCCTGCCACACCTGGTGACTGTCATTACTGTCCAGGTGGTGTTCAATCTTCCTCCTGTGGTCCGCTTTGGCCTCTCTGATGCCTCTCTTCAGGTTGGTACGGGCTGTGCTGTAGAGGTCTTTATTACCGGACTTGTAGGCGGTGTTTCTCCTCCTCAGAAGCTGTTTGACCTCCCGAGTCATCCAGGGCTTCTGGTTTGGGTAGACCCGGATGGGTTTGTCCACCGTGACTGTGTCTATGCAGTTCTTAATGTAGCACAGCACGCTGTCAGTGAACAGCTCAAGGTCCTGATGTTCAAACACCTCCCAATCTGTCCGCTCAAAGCAGTCCTGCAGCCGCTGGGAGGCATCATCTGTCCAAGTGGAAACAGTCTTTGTGATGGTGGGAGCAGTTTTCCCGAGTGGGACGTATGCAGGAATTAACAGCAAGGACAGATGGTCAGAATGGCCCAGGTGAGGTTGAGGTCTGGCCCTGTAGCTCATCTTGACGTTGGAATAGACTTTGTCCAGGGGGTTGTTTCCTCTTGTGGCGCACTTAACATGCTGGTGGAATTTAGGCAGTGATGTCTTCAAGTCTGCATGGTTAAAATCCCCAGCAATGATCTGCACAGCGTCGGGATATTTGCTCTGCTGGTTGCTAATGCTAGCATAAAGAATTTCGATGGCCGAGTTAGCATTAGCATCAGGTGGGATGTACACCGCTGTGAGCATGACTGCAGTAAGCGCTCACGGGAGGTAGAAGGGCCTGGATTTAACAGTCAGATATTCAATGTCCGATGAACATTGACTGTCTATTGTCACTGTGTTGGTACACCAGCTGTTGTTGACGTATACACAGACCCCGCCTCCCCTGCTCTTGCCAGAATCAGCTGTTCGGTCTCGGCGCTGCGCTGTGTAGCCGGCTAGCTCGATAGCCAAATCCGGAACAGAGTGTTGCAGCCAGGTCTCCGTGATGAGCAGGACACAAACATCCTTGATGCTGCTGTTTGTCACGCTTTGCAGCGTCAGTTCATCCATCTTGTTTAGGAGGGATCTAGCATTCGAGAGGAAAAAAGCTGGGGAGCGGTGGTTTTAGTGGCTGCCTCTGTAGCCTAGTTAGTGCGCCCTCCTCCTGCGCCGCCTTCGCACCCCCCTTGATGGGATAGGAAACCACAAAGGGCTGGGGCTCCTAGCTTTCTCCCACGGGATCTTATGCAACCGGATAAACTCGCCTGTTACACGTCCATCGTAGTGTAATCTGATTTTAAGGAGCTCGTGTCGGCTGTAGGTGTGATCAGACCGACCGAATGTGCAGAAAACATACATGAAAAACATCCAAAAATAGCACCGACCATTCCAACACCAGGCTGCTGCAACTATGTGCGCCACCATTTAAGCTTATGCGTAGCCTTCACGCAGCTGAAGCCTGATATACGGAGCAGCAGCTAACACAAGGCTAACTAGCAGCAAGATGCCTTCCCTTTCCACAAAGGATTACCAAGACCTTCTGGAGAAGATCACAGCGCTGGAAACTAAGGTTCGCCACATAGAAGTGAACGTGGAGGTAAATGGACTCTATGGAAACAGCACAACTTTGCCACTACCTCATCTCAGCAGAGAAGAGAAAGCTAACACGCAGCTAAAAGGCACAGATACAACAGAGAAAAAAACATCTGTGCACAATAATAAACCATCGAGAGATAATCCTCCCTGGAACCATCTTGGTCTGATGACCCCGGATTGTCCAACGACCATCCACTGGAAAGCAGGACGAAGAGGACCTGTGACCCATTAGAAGGTAAACGGCCAGAAAGAAAGCTGAAGGCTCGACCTGAGACTCTGATTGTGGGTGATTCCACTGTAAGAGATGTTCAGTGGTTCTGCAGCAGGAACACTAAAGTTCTATGTTTTCCCAATGGTATGGTCAGTGACATGCAGGAGAGAATACTGAAAACTGTATCCAACAGTACAAAACATCGTACTACACAAAGGGTCAAATGACTTCTGGGTGAGCAAGACTTCACTGGATTGATAAGAACTGTGAGCTCCCTGAATGCTGATTCTGTTTGAACAAGTCAGGAGTTCAACTTCTTCTCATGTTCAACCAGATTTCCTCTGTAACTCCTCCCCTCTCAGGGGATTCAGTCGATGAACTTGTTAATAGCTTTAATACCAATATGCTGAATATCATGGATGGTATAAACGCTTTTTCATGTGACGTTACACATCTCCAGAAAGTGCGGAGTCGCTTCCAGCTCACATTGTTTATATTGGCAATGCTGTTTAAAGCAAATTTCCATCCATCCATCCATCTTCCTCCGCTTCATCCGGGACCGGGTCGTGGGGGCAGCAGTCTAAGCAAAGATGCCCAGACTTCCCTCTCCCCGGCCACTTCCTCCAGCTCCTCTGGGGGACCCCCAGACGTTCCCAGGCCAGCCGAGAAACATAGTCTCTCCAATTTTACATTAATAATAAAAGGTAACCTTACCAATTGCCACTGAAATTTGTACAATATTAATTTTATAGATGTCCAAACTGGTTGTATTCATTTCGTCCTCTTAGATCGTTCACAAATCAGAGTACAAACGTCAGCAGCTCTGCCTGCCGAATGCAGCAGCTGAGATGCTTTCCCAAATTCCTCTGGATGATATTAAACGAGTCGTGGATTATTTCTCTCTGACAACCTGGTTAAAGCTAGACAAAGACTATAAGTACTTTTGTGAATGGTGCTTGATTGATTATGTAGGTAATCTAACGCTAGCATTAGCTTTGGCTATGAGACGAGGAGATGCATGCTCAGTGTTTGGCTTGGGGTTAACAAAGATGTCGACTGCAAATCTGTTACTAAATGCAGTTTTTAAGCTGTTCACAAACTGTCTGAACTGAAGAAAGGGACATACGTTTGTCTGTCCAAAAAAAACAACATGACTTTTTTATCGTCTATTTTATGCTAAGGATAAAATCAAATGACCAGTTTATTGATGTGTCTCAGCAGGTATCTTGTTATACTTTTTGATTCGGTTCATTGTATAAAGGCATTGTGTCTGTTTGTATCCTTTCTATGTGAAGGTCTCTGTTTTTAACTTTAAAAGGTATTTTATTCTATAAAAGCACTTTGTGTTATGAAAATATACAAAAGGTGCTTTATATATAAAGTTTGATTTGATTTGATTGGAAAAAGTCTGTATGTCTGGTTTTGTTTAGTGAACAGAAAATAAGCTGCTGGTGTGACTGTGATGACTTCATGAAGGAAATCAATGAATTGAAAGTTTGCTCCTCAGGGAAAAGTTCTTACATTTAAACCAGAACCTTCTCGATGTGTCAGTGCTCAGAGGAAAGCAGTTCTCCACTGATTCCCACATAAACGCTCCAACTTTCACCCGAAAAAAGATTGATTTTCTTTTTAGGTCTCAGGTATTTTTTGACTGACAGTGGGAACCTATCAAAGGTTGAAATGTGACTCTTTCATGATGAATTCCCTTCAGTTCTTGCAGAATACAGAGGGTGACGTCAGAGATGATCTGTGAAGTGTTTTCTGGCGAAGGTTGCTCTCTGAAGCTAACGTTTCCTTTCCTTCCATTTTTAGAGTCAAACTGGAATTAAATGAAAATCCTTACACTGGAAAAAAAATACAAACATATTAGAATTAAAAGACAAAAAATCAGTAACTTTGAAACAGAAAAAATGAAAAGCTAAAATGAAAGGATAATAAATGGAGCTGTTCAGGCATTTCTCATGCATGTTTGTGTGTTCATCACAGGGAGGACTGTCCGGCCTCATCTCAGGGTTAATTGCAGCCCTCTGTGTGAGTCTTGGGGAAGTGATTTCACCGTCGCCCCCTGAGATGACTCGACCTCTGCCGCTGAGCACAGCAGGCTGCAACTTCACCACAACTCCACAACTCAACTGGACCACAACCGCACTGCCACAAGCAACAAGTTTGGTGTTCACAACAGCCGAGCAGAGCAGTGAGGACATGTGAGCCTGCGGACAAACTGTTGGACAAAGTTACACACTATTTGATAGCTATTGGGGTTACAACACTTTGAATAGTTACACAATAAAGGACATAAATTACACAATTCTGACCTGCAGACGTCCTGGACGGCGAGGAAAAGATTGTTTTCGTTCTTTCTGCGCCCTTCAGCAAAAGTTGAACTCCCATCACACAAAAGCTCGTAAAGATTTGGACCACCTAATACCTGATGAAAATTTATTTTTGACATCACAAAATATGATGACATCACAGAACAACAAAACCTTCAAACCAAGATGAACGGGGCCAAGATCATTTACAAAAATGTCAAAACTGACTAAAAAAAACAAAACATACAAAGGTAGTTCCCAAGTTATTATGGGATGGCCACAGGACACAGCTTGGTGGCCATTTTGTGTCAAACAGTAAAATGTTGTGATTTTTCACTGTTTTTCACTTCAATGTGGGGAAAAAACATTTTTGTTAGACATTTTGTCTTCATAAAACTTCACACAAACACACCACCAGGTTAAGTGCATAACCACAACTGAAGACTCACTGACCTTTGTACCAGGGAGGGACAGGACTTTTGAATTTTCAAAAAAAATGAAAAAAAGTCTCCTTTAATAGCGACTAGAAATGTAAACTCCTCCTTAGGGTTTAGGTGTGGGGCCAACTAACTCCTCGAGCATCATTTTGAACAGTGTTAGCACGGCCATCTCGTAAAAGTGTTTTTGCTGTTGCTCCCATTTTTTATGGAATATTGTGAAATTGAATTTATGAACTAAATGGTATAACACGATATGACTATATTAGGCACGTGGACCTGGTCAACCAAAACCCTTAGTTGCCATGGAAACCCATTAGTTTACTTTTGCTGATTCTTCTAAAAATGACTTAGACCTGTTTGTCATCTCCAGGCGACCAAAAATTAAAATGGTTGCTATGGAGATAAAACCAACAAAGAAACCCTGTGCTGCCGCTTCCTGTGTGAACTTTTTCATCTTCCGGGGCGGATGACAGAAAACAGTGTCTCTCTGTAAACTGCAGGGATCCTGAGGCTGTGGCGTGGCTCTCCCCATCCTACCTTTACTACAACATTATTGGAGCGCTCACAGCTCTGGCTGTGGGGACCATCGTCAGCCTCTTGACAGGTAAACTGAACCCCCCCCTCTATCTGGCTGGGGACCTTGGATGACCCTGTTTGGTTTCTGCCCAATATTTCAGGAGGCCTGAAGCAGAAGGTGGAGCCAACGCTGATCTTTCAGAAAGAGGACTCAACTTTGTACCATTTCTTTGAGTTTCTCAGGAAAACCTTAAGAGGAGACAAAGAAACATCCCATAGTAACCACGTCTGTGCCTTCAGCTCTGAACCTACACTCCGCAGGGAGTCTGTGGTCAAAGAGACCAGCTTTAAAACCTCCACTTCTCCTGAACCTCAACGGAGAAACTGCAATGGGTCGATGTAAAGACAGTTACTGCTGCAGCCCACCATCAAGATTCCACTTAGACATTCTGTTTATGTATATATTTTTGTTTTTAGTCTAAAGCTTTCATTCACCAATCCCTCCATTTTATGTGTTCTTGCATTTACAGACCCACTCAGATCTCTTGATCTATTTTCTTCCCAGAGGTCTTTTAATTATGATGTTTTAACCAAAATCCAGAAACTTGTATCATTGTCTACGACATTGTTTCTGCAGAGCGGCAGGAGTTCATTAGAAGTTCATCTCTGAGTTGTTGGTGGTACCGTTAGCATGAAGCAACCCCACCACCCTTCCCTTCCCTGTTGCTGAGAACTCTGTTTACATTCTCTCACACTAGTTTACAGCCCCTCACAACCTCAACCTAACACTACCGTTGCAATAAAAATAGTGAGTAATATCGTTTCTATACAGCTGTACAGTTATATCCAGATTCCAGCTCAGACGAGGAAAACAAAGATGTTCATAGATCTATTTTTCTGCAAGAGGATGTGTTTTTATTTAACAACTTGAATAAAAAAATACTCAGAAATGTAATTTTAAACTTAAAGGACTTTATATGTTCCCTCCATTATCAGAGAAATGCCTTAAAGACATGTTAGAAACACCAAAAAACCCCACAATTTTTATCATAGTGGGTCTCTAGAATGATTTATTTAAATTTTACTGATTACAAACTGAAGCTGCTAACTTTGATTTCTGTGTTTTATGACACAAAGTTTTGTTGGATAATAAGAAGTTCAAGTGCATGCCCACACACGTTTTGATTTTATTAATTCACCAAAAAAAGACAATATGTTACGGCTAGAGTTCATGAACCCAAATGCAGAGCAGGCTTGGACACAGGAGGATGAATCAGATTCATTTAATGTTCTTTTTTTCTTAACAGATAAATCACCATAGTTGAATGGGGAAGCCGGTAAAGAAAAACTACAGAAAACATGACAAAGAAAACCTAAGAAATTCACAAAACGCTCCAACACAGAGAGAGAAACCAAAGGAACTTAAATAGGCAAACAACTAAATGTACTGATGAGAAGCACCTGTGAACTCCTCCAGCAGGAAGCACAGGAAGTGGGTAGAGCAGTAAGGAGGAGCCACGGAAGACAGCACAAAACAGGACAGAGAAAATTACACTAAACACACAGAACATGTCACAATAGTCTGCAGCTTTGTGGCATGCTATGTGACAAATGTCTTTGAAGTTTTTGTTCAAGTCATTTAATGTTTAAAAAACTCAAAAATTAGGATCTAAAGTCGTTAACTTTACTTTTAATTAAATAAATGTAAAAAAAATTACATGGCTCCAAAAATCAAAATACAGCAATAGGCTATACAGTATTTACTGGATCTTTAAAAAGAGCTTCTTTTCCTCTGCAGAGTTTCTTCAAAAAGAAACAGAAGATTAAGGAACAAAAAAACCCCTTTGGATCACTGTCAGTTCAGACGCCTGCAATGGGATCTAAGGTTCAGGAGAAGCTTGATGACGTGAATCATCTCTGATGTCCTCCATTTATGAAGAATTGACTCCAAACAATCCCCAAAAATGTAAACTATTTTATGTTTAAAGGCGCAGAGAGACAGACTGACAGTCCTCATGAAAAGTACACAGTCTATTGTTCTGAATTAAAAAATAAAACTCTTTATGTTAAGCAATACTCCAAAGTTATTTAATAAATGTTTACAAAGGATGATCAGAAGTGATTTGGATGGGTATGGATCTCCAGAAGTCCCCGGTCCCTAACCCTGCAAATTTTCGTGGTGGCTCCTTTATTTCTTTCATTATTATTATCATTATTATTAATGATTGATTATTTTATCTTTCTGTCGTCATCTCTCTTTATTTCTCTTCAAGCCGTACCTGAATGGTCAAATACGCGTTGCGCGCGCCCACGGACAGAATGGGATTGGGCAGAGCGCAATGTGTGTGTGCGGGGGGGGGGGTGTGTGTGCTCTGAACATAGACTGTAAAAATAATGGACTGAGCGACCAATGAGGTCCCCCATTGGAAATGCATTACTTCCTCTCCTCGCGAAAGTAGGCCGCCGCTTTCACCGTCAATTCCTGAAACGGATATCGCCATTTGCAACCCATCTTCACCGATTGGTCTGAGTCATAGCTGAGTCATCGAATCTACAGGAAGTACTGTCGCCAATCAGGAGTGAGTTTATTGCAACCGTCCGCCTCTTTCCACGCCTCGACCACGAGACCGCGGATGTAAACAGCTTCTACTTTAATAACGGCGGCTCGGGAGAATTGTACAAGTCATTGTTGAAGCCTTTGATTCTGTCAGCGGTCTTTTTGGATTTACTTACATTTATTCCTTTTTGTCGAGATAAAAGGAGCATTTGGGTGACGCTGCTGCAGAACTGCGCGTGTCCCCCGCGCGCGCAGCAGCTTGTCGGTTCTCATGCGCAGCCAGGTTACAGTCTGATCAGATGCATGTGAGAAGCGCGTTCAGCGGTATTTAAAATAAATAACCATCCTAACAAGTGAACAGCTGGATCTTTTTTCTTTTTGAATATACGACCAGGTCCTTTCTAGTTTGTCTCGCGCTCCTCAGACAGCTGTGTCTAATTCAGGCTGAAGCTGGAAAAGTGCGGCGAAGATGAAACTTTGGTTGGTGATTGTATGCGCATATATGCAACTTAGGTGTTAAAAGGTCTTCACGGACCCATTGATGAAGTCTGCTCCTATTGGCTACCCGTCATCTGTCAATCAAACGCCCCAGACGTTCGACGTCAGACCCACAAACGCTTATTGAGCCAACTCAATTTATAACTCTAATAACTTGTTATAATGGGAAAAAAAAAATTAGGATTAGAAAAAAGAAGTTAATCAGAAAGCAGCAGAGGAAGAATGATTATTCTGACATATAAAATGACTGAGAAATAACTGTCTGTTTCTCAATGTAAGTCAATGGGACTTTGGCCTTTTTGGAACCCAGTGGTACTTCCTATATGAACACGGAAGGAGGGGGGCTTGCTCTGTCCAGTTATTCTTATACAGTCTATGCTCTGAAGTGCACAGCAGTAGCAGCAAAACATGAGCCGAGTAAAGACAAAAGAAGAAAGCACCATGTGAAACAACGGTTGGAATGCTTTTGAAATGGATAAAGAGGAAAATTCCATGGAAGTAGATCGTCATCTGCTAATGCACTTTTTTTTAAGTTACTTTCTAGTTTATAACTTTTCCATGGAGAATTTCATTTTTCTCCTCAGTGTGTTTAAATCATCTTTTCTTTTGGGCTTTTCCCTTCAGGGACTCCACAGCCAATCAGTTTCCTCCATCTAAGCCTGTCTTCAGCATCCTCCACTCTAACACCAGCCACCTTCATGTCTTCATTCACTGCATCCATAAACCTCCTCTTTGGTCTTCCTCTAGACCTCTTTCCTGCAGCTCTAGACTCAGCATCCTTCTACCAATATATTCACTGTCTCTCCTCTGAACATGTCCAAACCATCTCAGTCTGGCCTCTCTGACTTTATCTCCAAAACCTCTAACATGTGCTGTCCCTCTGATGTATTCATTCCTGATCCTATCCATCCTGGTCACTCCCAAAGAGAACCTCAGCATCTTCATCTCTGCTACCTCCAGCTCTGCTTCCTGTCTTTTCTTCAGTCCCACTGTTTCATGGCTGCTCTCAGTAAAAATCACAAAATCATCTGCAACCATCACGGTCCATGGTGATTCCTGTCTAATTGGAAAATAAAACTACATTTTTGTGCAACTCAAAATGTTAACTGTACTTTTATTCGTCTATGCACATTACTAACATGAAATATAGACACAATAGATCAAAGTATATCAGCTGATATGTTTTGATATTTTTCTACAGGTTGTTTAGTAGAAGAGCTTCATGTGGCTCCAGAGCCTCAGGTTGGAGATCTATAGTCTCATAATCTATTCATGTTCTGCTGGACAAGACCGCTCCGCACCTGC